>NC_071259.1:14384719-14509719 GCF_023375685.1 Ictalurus furcatus | reverse complement strand
AACACAGATTCCCTATAGACACTAATAATATTCAAGTCTATCTATCTATCTATCTATCTATCTATCTATCTATCTGTCTGTCTTTCTATACCCCACTACAACTATTGGCACTGTATCTATCTAACTCTACAGCCATCAGCAGTCTATCAGTCTATCAATCTATCTATCTTTTCATCCATCAATCTAACAAATTGAAAATTAAACACAGAAGCCCTTTAGACTCTAATAAGATTCCACTCTATCTATCTATCTATCTATCTGTCTGTCTGTCTGTCTGTCTGTCTGTCTGTCTATCTATCTCTAAAACTATTAGCACTTATATTCATTTAAAATCATAGGAAAATTTGAAACCCCACACGATCAGTGACAGAGACCTGAATGACTAGTTCAATTGTACGTCTTGGTCCAGAAAATCAGGAAATCCAATTTGGGAATGGATGCCACGTGCATGTAACGTGGAATTTTCCATCGGAATTCCCAATACACACTAATGTAAAAAAAAAAAAGTCTAGAGAGAAACAGAAAAACTGTTTTAGATTTGCTATCTCCATAGGAAGTATTCTGCACCTAACTAGTCCCACAGACTCACAGTCACGGATCATACGTCGAATCTCTCGGAATTCCTAGGATATGTGTGTGATTGCTTTCTTCACTGAAATTCCCATATGCACTCATTGAGAAATAAGTAGTAGGACCTTACAGGACATAAACTAAGCAACAATCTACAGCAGCCATGTGATACATCAAAATGATCGGCTCAGTGATTATGCTTTATGGGGTATGTCAATACCCTCAACTCATTGGGCAATAATGCATTATGGGTATGTTAGCAATGTCACATGCACAATCACCCCCAAAATAAGTGGTACCTCAAAATAGTATCAGAACACTCAGCTCAATCAAGACAATTTCATTATGGGTATTCTAGTGACATTATGTAAAGTCATGTGATGGCATGTGCATGTTAACCCCCAAAATAAGTGGAATCATGAAACTACCACATAGACATGTGACATATCAAAACACTCACCTCAATGTGGACAATTGCATTATGGGTATATGACTCTCTATTCAGCTCTGTAAGTTTTGGAAATCTATCTATCTATCTATCTATCCAACTCTAATAGTATTGGCACACTATCTATCAATCCAACTGTAGAAGTACCCTAAATATCACTCTAACTCCACAAGTATTGGTACCCTATCTATCTGTCTCGCTTTCTTAAAACTGCAGATAATAATTACCATCAGATTTCAAACTCATAACTATTGTATACGATTAGTCTTTGTAAAGCCAACATCAAAGTTTGCCATGACAAACTTTACATGTCTAGTCAAAATATATATTCAGAACAAATATATATATATATATATATATATATATATATATATATATATATATATATATATATATATATATATATATATATATATATACACACACACATATCCTTCTTAGTGTACTTAAAACTACAATTAAGTTACATTTAGTTCCAGTTTTATAATCATTTGCCTGGAGCTTCTTGCATGTGTCAGCTTTTAAATTATTTAATTCCTTTATTTTTCATAAAAAATTTTGAAAAAGTGGCTATATAAAGTGGCTAAAATTCCTAAAAAAATTAAATTATTCTCATTTGTTGTACTTTCATTTTTCCTTCTGCCGTGTCTAAAATTTTTTGATGAGCACTTTTGTTTAAAAAAACAAAAGCGTTCTTCTGTCATATATCAAGGAGGTAACTCTGGACTTCATTTCCCAGCAGCCACTGCACCATACCACATCATTGTCACATGACCACCTGCACCTGTATCACGTTTCTGTTTAACGAGCACTCCTTTATATAGCCACTTTTTGTACTGCTTCCTTATCTTACATATTGTCTAACTTCACCTTTGTCCCTGTACCATGTTTTGTTTCCTAATTTATGTTTAGCCTTAGCCACAGTATACTGCCTAGTTGTCTTAGTGTCTTTGTTTTGTTGTTTGTTTGTTTATTTATTAAATGTTTGAAGATCTGCGCTTGCTTCCGTATCCTTCTTTATGATGTAACAGAACATAAGACCTACAACGGAAGCAGCGGATCACCATGAAATACCTGGGCTTCAGTTTACCTCCTATGTTTGTAGAGAACTACGCCACGCCACGCCAACAGGAAGAGGAGTACCAAGCTGTGCTACGTAAACAGCAGGAGGACATGGAGGAGTCTGGGTACAAGTGAGAGCCTGTTAACTGGGCTAGTACAATCTGGGCTAGTACAAGGCCTTTAGGGGCACCAGCAGCTTTAGTTAGGTGTATACCAGGAGTCCAGGGTGCTGGACACAGGTAATCTTAGGGTCTTCGGCAAGCACAGGACTTCAAAGATAGTTATTCATGTAGGAGCTAATGATACATGCCTTTTTCAGTCAGAGGTTACTATGAGTAACGTTGCAGAGGCATGTAAATTAGCGAAGACAATGTCTGATACAGTAAGGTGCTCTGGCCCCATCCCAATGAGGTGTGGTGATGTAGCTTACAGCAGGTTATGTTCGCTGAACTGCTGGATGTCCAGGTGGTGCTCCGAACACAATGTGGGCTTTATCAGAATCACCTTTATTTCCAAGTACTATACAAGGAATTTGTCTTGGTGTACTGGTGCTTAACAATAACAATAAAATAAAAGAAATAAAATATTATTAATAAGATAAACAAGAGAGAAAGTTATGAAAATTAGATGCATAACAAAATAAATAAAAAATTTAAAAAAGCTATGTAAAACTGTTTACATAGCATTAATATAAAGATTTTGGAAAATAAAAATAAAGACTGTACATTAGTGCAGGATGTGCAAAAGTGGGCCAGTGCAAATGCTCACAGTTTAAGTAAAAAGGTGCAGTATAGCAGTCTGAGTTGTGTGAGATAACCCTCCTATTATGTTGAAATAAAAGTTGCATCCATTAGGTTATGGGTCAAAATGTCTTCCATGGTTTACACACAAAAACAGCAAAGAACAGCTTAGAACAGTAAAGAAGCCATAATAATAAATATTTGCATATAATTTCATGACACTAAATGAGGAAAGTCAAAAAATTTCAAAGAGGAAAAGAGAGATTAACAAGTATTTCAGACATCTCACATGTGGAAATGGGTCAAATAGACATTGACAATTTACAGAGTGGGGTTGTTTGTTAATACAATGTGTAATGTCCATGGAAGCAGATAAGAGATAATGGTGGGTCCTTAGTATTGTTAATGAGACCAGTTGCGCATGGAAAGAATGCGCAATATGACCATTGTGTGTGTGTGTGTGTGTGATATATATATATTACACACACACACACAATGGTCATATTGCGCATTCTTTCCATGCGCAACTGGTCTCATTAACAATATATATATATACACACATACACAGTATCTCACAAAAGTGAGTACACCCCTCACATTTTTGTAAATATTTGATTATATCTTTTCATGTGACAACACTGAAGAAATTACACTTTGCTACAATGTAAAGTAGTGAGTGTACAGCTTGGGTAACAGTGTAAATTTTCTGTCCCCTCAAAATAACTCAACACACAGCCATTAATGTCTAAACCACTGGCAACAAAAGTGAGTACACCCCTAAGTGAAAATGTCCAAATTGGGCCCAAAGTGTCAATATTTTGTGTGGCCACCATGATTTTCCAGCACTGCCTTAACCCTCTTGGGCATGGAGTTCACCAGAGCTTCACAGGTTGCCTCTGGAGTCCTCTTCCACTCCTCCATGACGACATCATGGAGCTGGTGGATGTTAGAGACATTGTGCTCCTCCACCTTCCAATTGAGGATGCCCCACAGATGCTCAATAGGGTTTAGGTCTGGAGACATGCTTGGCCAGTCCATCACTTCCACCCTCAGCTTCTTTAGCAAGGCAGTGGTCGTCTTGGAGGTGTGTTTGGAGTCGTTATCATGCTGGAATACTGCATACTGATCATGCTCTGCTTCAGTATGTCACAGTACATGTTGGCATTCATGGTTCCCTCAATGAACTGTAGCTCCCCAGTGCCGGCAGTACTCATGCAGCCCCAGACCATCACACTCCCACCACCATGCTTGACTGTAGGGAAGACACACTTGTCTTTGTACTCCTCACCTGGTTGCCACCACACACGCTTGACACCATCTGAACCAAATAAGTTTATCTTGGTCTCATCAGACCACAGGACATAGTTCCAGTAATTCATGTCCTTAGTCTGCTTGTCTTCAGCAAACTGTTTGCGGGCTTTCTTGTGCATCATCTTTAGGCTTCCTTCTGGGACGACGGCCATGCAGACCAATTTGATGCAGTGTGCGGCATATGGTCTGAGCACTGACAGGCTGACCCCCCACCCCTTCAATATTTGCAACAATGCTGGCAGCACTCATACCTCTATTTCCCAAAGACAACCTCTGGATATGACGCTGAGCACGGGCACTCAACTTCTTTGGTCGACCATGGCGAGGCCTGTTCTGAGTGGAACCTGTCCTGTTAAACTGCTGTATGGTCTTGGCCACCATGCTGCAGCTCAGTGTCAGGGTCTTGGCAATCTTCTTATAGCCTAGGCCATCTTTATGTAGAGCAACAATTCTTTTTTTCAGATCCTCAGAGAGTTCTTTGCCATGAGGTGCCATGTTGAACTTCCAGTGACCAGTATGAGGGAGTGTGAGAGTGATGACACCAAATTTAACACACCTGCTCCCCATTCACACCTGACACCTTGTAACACTAACAAGTCCCATGACACTGGGGAGGGAAAATGGCTAATTGGGCCCAATTTGGACATTTTCACTTAGGGGTGTACTCACTTTTGTTGCCAGCGGTTTAGAAATTAATGGCTGTGTGTTGAGTTATTTTGAGGGGACAGTAAATTTACACTGTTACACAAGCTGTACACTCACTACTTTGCATTGTAGCAAAGTATCATTTCTTCAGTGTTGTCACATGAAAAGATATAATCAAATATTTGCAAAAATGTGAGGGGTGTACTTAATTTTGTGAGATACTGTATGTGTGTGTGTGTGTGTGTGTGTGTGTGTGTGTATGTATATATATATATATATATATATACACACACACACACACACACACACACACAATGGTCATATATAAAATGGAACACAAAGCAGACGTGCATCTCTCTCTCCCCCTCTGGTGCTTCCAGTCACTACTTTATCACTCTCTCCCACTGATTAGACAGCTCAGTGCCAGCCGAGTGTCCTCAAAGCCGGGCCCCTCCGTTCTCCTCATCACAGTCCTCTGCAGCCAGTTTCAGGCCTCTGGTCTGATGTACACTCCTCCCAACCTTTCAGGAGGGCAGTGCTGCCCTACAGGTCACATCCTTCAGCCAACCGACCTCACATTCTGGAAGTGAAAGGAGAGATGTGAGAGAGGAGAGAAAGAAAAAACACTCCGGTCCCTAGACACGGTCATCTGGTCCTCAGCCAGATGGGAAGCACAACATCTGCCGATGACGTTGGACTTCCTCGCGGATGGCTGCGGCTCCTCTACTTTTCAGGTAGATGGCAACGGGTGCTCCATCCACTGGTGGATGGCAACCTCTCCTCCCCTTTCCATGTAGATGGCAGCAGATCCTCTGCCTCCCTGCGGATGGCAGCGACTCCTCCATCCCTCCAACTGCTCCAGCACCACAAACTCCTCAGTGTCACGATCCTCCAACAGCGGCGAGGGCTCTCCTACAGCACATCCCTCCTCCTTCCTGGGTTCTGACACCAATGTAACAAACACAAACTTTAAAGATGGGTAAGGAGGAGGCGGGAACCGGTTGAACATCAACATAAAGTTTAATCATGGGAGGCATAGAATTCCTCCTCCTGGTCACAAGCTTCCACTGTTATGAGAATGACACACAGTGGTATATTTCAGCAAAGCCAGATGACAGACACCCAAATTAATAAAGTTAAGGATTGTGTAAAGGACATTAGAATTAGACACTGGATGGATATTAACTTCCTTTTACTTAATTCTGACAAGATAGAAATATTATTACTAGGACCACATGCAGCTAGAACTAAGCTTTCTGAATACATAGTAACTCTGTATGGCCTTTCTGTTTCATCATGTACAGTAGTAAAATACCATCCATCCATCCAACTTCTATACCGCTTTATCCTTTTCAGGTCACGGGAAACCTGGAGCCTATCCCAGGGAGCATCGGGCACAAGGCAGGGTACACTTTGGACAGGGTCAGTAGAATACCTTCTTGTGATTATTTACTCCAGTCTTTCATTTGAGGTCATGTAGATATTACTAGGATAGCCTTCTTTCATCTAAGAAATATTACTAAGATAAGAAATATAAAGTCAATGTGGCTGCAAGGGTCCTTACTAGAACCAGAAGATATGACCACATCACCACACAACTGCACTGGCTCCCAGTAAAATTTCCCATTGATTATAAAATACTACTATTGCCTTATAAAACACTAAATGGTCTTGCACCACAGTACCTGAGTGAACTTTTGGTCTTTTATGATCTGCCATGCCTACTTCAATCAAAAGGTGTAGGCTATTTGTTGGTACCTCAAATAGCAGGGGGAAGACCTTTCTCTTACAAAGGCCCACAGTTATAGAACAGCCTTCCAATTAGTGTTTGGGACTCAGACACAGTCTCAGTTTTTAAGTCCAGGCTGAAAACATATTTGTGTAGTCTAGCCTTTTGCAAATAGTTTTTTTCTTAGATAACAGAGCAGATCTAGAGGGCTCACAGGCATAGAGTGTTGTGGTGAACTCGGATGTTTGCATGCCCCACCCCCCATGTTCACTCATTCACCCAGGTTTCTTGATGGTGGAGTGGCTGGCTGCCTTTACCTTCTGGCTCTCCCTTTTAGTTATGCTGTCATAGCTACTACTGCAGGAGTCCCTGATTGCACTCACGCAAAGTACATTGTCCTTAACCATTATGGGACAAGAAGCATTCCTAATAATTTCTCCTTCTCTCTTTCTGTCGAGCTACACAAGATACTCCTGAGGTACCAGTGATCCTGACCCTTTCTGCTCTCCAGACCTGCCTGATCCATCTTGATGCCTACTTCTGGTTCAAGTTCTCATCAATTGGTAGTCACATGCTTCTGTTGAGGATGACCCCACATGGTGCAGCCTAAAGATCATTGAGATTACTGAGGATTGTATCACTTAAAAATCATAAAGATGGCTTTGGATCTCAATTCATATGAACAGTTATGCTATGATGACTATGACTACAATTGCTATGATAGCTTTTGGACTGCAATTGCCACAAACAGGTTTGCACTCAAGCCTCCATCAGTGAACAGTGGATAAGTTCAACTAAACAGACTTCATGTAAAAACTGTGATGAATTTTCCTGGTTACACAATTGCACTATTTGACCATGTAGTATTAGCACATTTATAGAAGGGATTTATTTATAATCATACTATCCAGTGTCACCCAGATGAGGATGGGTTCCCTTTTGAGTCTGGTTTCCCTCAATGTCCCTCAAGGTTCCTCTTATTGTCTCAGAGTTTTTCCTTGCCACCGTCGCCTCTGGCTTGCTCATTATGGATAAATTCATACATTTAAAATCTATATAATGAATTTATTTATTTCTGTAAAGCTGCTTTGGGACAATGTCCATTGTTAAAAGTGCTATACAAATAAAACTGAATTGAACTGAATTGAATAGAATTATGTATTTTATAATAGCACATAAATGCATTTTTATATTAAATTTAGTGATATCAAAATATAATTGAAAGTGTATTTAAATATGCTTTCCAGTACTGTGTCTACAAATTACACTTTTAAATGTACTTGAATTCAAAGTAAGCTGTTCAGAAAAAGCACTCAAAAGCATAACTAAATGCATTTAAAGATAGATTTAATATATATTTAGATATATATTTAGATATTTAAACATAGATTAATTGTAATTTAAACACACCTATTCCCCCAAATAATACATTTAGTGTGTGTTAAATTATGTATACATTGTTAACTCTAAAAGTGTGTACTTTTCATATTAAGTGTACTTTTTTCAAACTTAATGTCCACTTACACTCAGGTCCATAAGTATTTGAACGATGACAATATTCATAATTTTGCCTCTGTATACCACCACAATAGATTTGAAATAAAGCAATCAAGATGTATTTGAAGTGTAGACTTTCCACTTTAATTCTAGTGGTTTAAGAAAGGTATTGCATTAACCATTTAGGAATTGCAACCCTTTTTACTTTGTCCCTACATTTTCACAGGATAAAAAGTAATTGGGCAAATTAACATATTTATAAATATAAGGATTATTTTTAATAGTTGAATCATTTTCAATCAATGACTGCCTGAGCTCTGGAACCCATGGACATCATTAATTGTTGTTTCCTCCCTTGAGATGCTTTGCCAGACCTTTACTGTAGCCGCATTCAATTGCTGCTTGTTTGTGGAACTGCCTTCAGTTTTGTCTTCGGTAAGTGAAAAACATGCTTTGTTGGGTTGAGCTCAGGTGACTGACTTGGCCATTTAAGAACATTCCATTTCTTTGCCTTCAGAAGCTTTTGGGTTGCTTTTGTGGTATGTTTTGGGGCATTATCCATCTGTACTGTGAAGTGCTATCCTATCAGTTTTGCAGCATTTGACTGAAACTGAGCAGAAAGTATAGCTCGATATACTTCAGAATTCCTCCTGCTACTTCTATCAACACCTCATTGGACCACATATTGAGAGTTCCCATGAACAGCTAGCAAATGCAAATTCAACACTTGGAATCAACTCCAGATCTTTTATCTCCTTAATTTGCTCTTCAGTAAATTGTCCAATTACTTTTGACCCTGTGACATTAGGGGGGCTATTTAAAAAATGGCTGTAATTCCTAAACAGTTAATGCAATATTTTTGTTAAACCCCTTGAATTAAAGTTGAAAGTATACACTTCTATCACTGTCCAAATACCTATGGACCCCACTGTAAATGCATTTTTGCTTTACAAGGGTACACTTACTATACTATACTACTGTTAAATAGTAGTATTCTTAAATGAGGTGCCTTACCACTTTAATAGCACTGAATACCTTGAGATGGACATAGTGACCATAAATATAGTGTTATGTGTTAGCTTAATGAAAATATTTGTATTTAAGACTAGCTTTGCAATAAGAATAGCATGTGGAGATTCAAATTATCATTTGGGAGAAAACATTAACAACGCAATGTTATATTTAAATATCAGGCAAAGCAATATGCTTACTACCAATGTGTATCTTCTACAATGACTGCCAAAATTTGCTCCCCTTCAGCAGTCAGTTCAAGTTCTGTAAGCTATTAGAGATTTTCAGTGGACTCGTTGAGAGCAGCAAATAAGCAAATATGAATATTTGCCTTCATTTGTCTATCCAATTAGGATGCTGTTTGTGCATTTCTTACATTTTTAAAGCGTTCAAAATGCTTACGTGTTCCAAAACTGCTCTTTAGAGAGGGGCACAGACCCATTTTGGATGATTTGTAGCACAGATTGTCCATTTCTTTGTGTGGGACAGAAACACTGACTCAGTGAATCAAAGGTGAGGAAAATGGGGCACCCCACAGTTTTAGCAAGTCTGCTGAATCTCTAATGAAAGGAGAAGGGGAGGGTGAAACTAATTGGGAGAGTGAGAAGAATGAAAATAAAAGTCAGGGGGGCAAGGCAGACAGAACAATACACATTGTGTCAACCGAATCTTTTAAACCAGACCTAATTATAGATGAGAACTGTGAGGGAAGCAAGTCATTTTTAAAGGTAACACTAATCAATGAGCTGACTATAATCAATAAGCTGACTGTAATCTGTCAGATAGACAAGTCATCATTTGAGGGTCATTACATCTCTGCTCCCCAGTGTGTTACCACAAAAAGCACAGAGAAAACAAAGGCTCCTGTGCCATCTGTATAATAGTCTACAAACACTCATTTGTTAGCTCTATTGCTCTATCAATTCCCAATGAGTTGCACATGTAAAAGAAAGAATTTGTATTGTGGCCTACTACAACTCTCAAAGCTGCCAACACTGTTAACCTAGAGTTAGCAGTAGTGCTAACCCGTGCTCAACTGGAAACTAAGGGCTGCATATAAATGCCATTTTGTGCTGATCTTGACCTGCAACTGGGGTAGTTTATGGGCCTTTCCATGCACCACCCAGGGGAGATTGTGATATGTGTGGCAGGGGTCAAGGTGGCAGCACTAACTTGGCTGACCATGGCTTGTTGCATAAAGCCCCAGTGTTCTTACTTGCCATCTGTCATGATGATGGTGTAAGCCAGAGTTTCAAGAACAATGCTGGCGCTGCTGGCTGTATGCATGGCAGCTGGAGTCATCACACAGCATGTATTGGCAGGGGAGTACATTGATTTCTTGTCAGCACATTTTTACATCTTATAACATGGGCCATATTTGCACCTGGCCATGTGGGCCTTTCTGTATTGTCATAATCTATCCGTGTATCTTAGCTGAGAAGGATCCTGGAGGAGATTGCTTAGGATAATACAATCAGTTTTAAGGATGGCATTGCATAGGGAGGAGATTTCAAAGCCCCTGGGGGCTAATTAAAAAGAACTTTAAAAAGGCACCCACAATGTTGTTACATTGTGGTTTGTATTAACAATCTCCGATTGCTTTTAGTAATACTTAAGAGCGTGTCCAACTAGGACCCTCGTTAGCTCCTCATTAGAAAAACAATGCAAATAACAAAAAATAATGATAATTCTATTTAATTACACATTTAATCATACATATACAGTATGGTAGATTATATAAATTCCAATTTTATACATTTAATTGATCTAGTTATCATTTGAAAATACAGTTTAGCCAATCTGCACTGATGAACAGTGATATTTTTTGCCCACCTAAATGAAATATATATTCTATCAAACAAAAATTACAGGAAATACATAAGAAACTCAAAGTGAGAGAGGGAAGTTGACAGAGAGAAGTGACTGACAGAAACCAGGGAAATTATTTATAGCTTTAGTGTGTGTGTGATCTTTTAAAGAAATCCACAGTTTGGAATAGAAGAGTATTCCAGTCCCTATCGATCTGGGTCATTTTTCACATCCTGCTGCCCAGGCCAAGAGCCCATTTTACTCCCCTGGATAAGGCTGGCATAGGCCAATGACACATTGGTTTATGAATATGAAACAGAAACAGAGAGAGAGAGAGAGAGAGAGAGAGAGAGAGAGAGAGAGAGAGAGAGAGAGCGTGAGAAAGAGAGAGAAAATAACAAATAAAGATTTTGTTATAACATATGATTAATTCAGAAGTGTTCATTTGGAACCATAACTAAGCTCTTTAAGCTTAAATTACTTTCATAGAACAAGTATGAGTCTCTACAAGTAAGAATCATTATTTCTCATATTATTATTGATCTCCTTAGTGCAATCTTGCATCGTTTGCTGTAAAAATCTATTTGTCCTTTGTCAGCACAGAACACTTTTGACGTTCCCACTCCTGAGTAAGCAGCAAATCTCCAGAGTGGACTCCTGAGATGTATATGGAGGTCCTTTTCCCTCTCTTCTTCTTCATCACCAACACAGATGCACCAGCACCAGTCCACATTTTATTTGTTATTAAAATCTGAGATGTGAAAGGTGTTTATGAAACTCTGACAAATAAATCCCTTTTCCATCATAGTCAAGACAGTGTATATACTAATTAATAAAGATATGTCCTTGCAAATATAACCAATCAACAAATAAGGTAAATATGTTAAGTCAGTTGCCTGTCCAGGGGTGGATAATTCAACCTACATAATTCAAGCATAATTCAACCTCGATAATTCAAGCCCTCCACTAATATTGACACCCTTGGTAAATATGAGCAAAGAAGGCTGTGAAAAATTGTCTTTATTGTTTGACCTTTTGATATTTTGTTCAATTATTTCACAAAAATACTCTGCTCTCATGGATACCAAACAATTGCAAACAAAACACATGTTTTTCAAAAAAAATCACTGTTAAATATAGGTGTGCAACAATTATTGGTACACCTATGAATTCATATGAGAAAAATATTTTTGAAGTACATTGATATTTTAAATTTTTTAGTACACCTGGGTGACTAGGAACAAGAAATTGTTCAACCATGACTTCCTGTTTCACAGGAGTATAAATATGAGATAGCACATAGACCAAATTCCCTTCTTCATTCATAACAATGGGTAAGACCAAGGAATATAGCTGTGATGTGCGGCAAAAGGTTGTGGAGCTTCACAAAATGGGAAGTGGTTATAAGAAAATAGCACAAGCATTGAAAATGCCCATTTCCACCATCAGGGCAATAATTAAGAAGTTCCAGTCAACTGGAAATGTAATCAACCTGGAATTGGATGTGTGTCTATATGGTCTCAATGCACTGTGAAGGTTCGAGGGTCCAAAAAATCTCCAAGGATCACAGCTGGAGAATTGCAGAAGTTATTTGTGTTTGGGGTCAGAAAGTCTCCAAAACTACAATCTGAAGTCACCTACATCAGCACAAGTTGTTTGGAAGGGTTTAGCCATAGAGGTAGCCATGTGGAAAAGTACCTCATGTCCATGGTTAAATATGTCTGTCAGAGGACCTGGACATTTTGTTAGGATACATGGCATCATGGACCACTAAATCAAGGTCTTGCCATGGACATCCCAGTCCCCTGACATGAAACCCATAGAAACTGAAACCCAGTAAAGGGATTGAACTGAAGAGGAGAGTACACCAGTGTGGACATTAAGATTTGAAGGATCTGAAGAGATTCTGTATGGAGGAATGGTCTCAGATCCCTTGCCATATATTTTCCAACCTCATCAGGCATTATAGGAGTGTCACGTAATGGAGGTTATGACGGATGCAAGTCCTGATATGAGCTTTATCAGAGATAGGCGGACAAATTTAAATCGAAAGGCAAAGGCATGGTAATAAACAGGCAACAGGTCAGGTGACTGGCAAATGGCCATAAACTAGGCTAAACAAGAATTGAATAATGAGGGCAAGAACAAGATCAAAAGGCTTGGTATGCGGAAAACACACAATGAACATTGAGACATGAGGGATTTTAATAATAAATTAATTCAGAGGTGAAACAGAAAACAACTGAATACAATGAATACAATGAATACACATGTAAGAGAAACAATCAATAGGAATTCAGCAGGTGACCTTGTAGGTCTCATGCTGGAACTCTGGGGATGAGGTCACCACGTTGATCTCTGGCTGTGGCTCTGGAGGTGAGGTTGCTTTGTTGACCTCTGGCAGACACTCTGCAGGTGATACAGCCTCTTGGATCTCAGACTGGAGCTCTGTGGATGAGGTCACCATGTTGACCTCTGGATGGAGCTCTGCAGGGGAGACCACCTTGTGGTTCTCGGGTAGGGCTCTGGAGATAAGGTTGCCACATTGACTGCTGACGGGAGTACAGCAGGTGAGACGAGACCACCTTGTAGGTCTTATGCTGGAACTCTGGGGAGGAGGTCGCTATGTTGACCTCTGGCTGTGGCTTTGGGGGTGAGGTTGCTTCATTGACCTCTGGCAGGAACTCTGCAGGTGAGACCACCTCTTGGAGCTCAGACTGGAGCTCTGGGGATGAGGTTGACACGTTGACCTCCAGCTGGAGCTCTGCAGATGAGACCACCTCGTGGGTCTCAGATTGGAGCTCTGGAGATGAGGTCACCACATTGACCTCTAGCTGTAGCTCTGCAGATGAGAACACCTTGTTGGTCTCAGGCTGGAGCTGTTGAGAGGAGGTCTCTGAGTTGACCTCTGGCTGGAGCTCTGCTCTTGCTCTCTTGTGGAGCCATTTGTGGGTATGCCAGCTGCTTTGTAAACATTCCTGGGAGCAGAAATATGATCCGTGGATCCAGAGTTTACTGCACATTGGACACTGGAGGTTGGCTTCTTTACTGCAGCCCTCGGACTTACATGCCTGTGTCACCCCCACTGCCGCCTTGTCTGCCTGGGGCTGAAGCTGAGCTATGGAGGCAGCCCTGTCAATTCACTCATAAAAGGTGTGGAACAGCAGATCTGGCTTGCGCGTCATGCTGACTCCCCTCAAAAGTTGATCCAGGTTGTAATTCTGCCCTGGACTCCCAAACTTCTTCATAAATAGTTCCACAAACTGTTACATTATTGAGGGCACTGGACCCTGTTCTGGAAAGAAGCTCCATTCACTCGCAGGCTGGGCAATAAAGCTGGGACACAATGAACCCAAGCCACTGCCTCTTGTCTGACTTGGGGTTCGCCAGGCTCAAAAAGTACATTTGGCATTGGAACATGAACTGCCTCAGGTACTCGAACAATCCATAATTTGGGGCCAGGAGGTCTATGGCTGTCAAATGGGGAAACTGGACGGACATGAATGGTGGCCAGACATCCCTTGGTAAGCTGGCGTGATGCTCTCCTGCTGCTTCCATGTTGTGGTGAAGTATTGTGTCACATAATGGAGATTATGATGCATGCAAGTGCAGATGATAGCTTTATTAGAGATAGGCAGACAAATCAAAATCAAAAGGCATGTTAATAAACAGGCAACAGGTCAGGCGATTGGCAAATGGGCATTAACTAGGCTAAACAAGAATTGAATAATAAGGGTGAGAACAAGATCAAAACTATGAAACATAAAATGAGGAACAAAGGCTTGGTATATGGAAAACACACTTAATACTTCATGATGAACAATGAGACCTGAGGGGTTTAAATACTAAACGAAATCATGGGTAAAACACAAAACAGCTGAATGCAATGATGGCATGTAAGGGAAACAACCAATGACGATACCGGGGCGGAGACAGGACATAAACCATAACAAACCACACCTGTCCAAAGTAAACAAAGTCAATGTCATTGTAAAACCTGGAAGCGCGCACCTTTGCTTCGATCTTTGGAGCGCTCCAAGCTCCTGTGCTAGCTTGAGGGGAAATTGTGACAAGGAGAAGACTCAGAGCTGTTATCTTGGCAATGGCAGGTAGCACAAAATGACTAAAGGGGTGCCAATAATTGTTGCACACCTATGTATAACAAAGATTTTTTTTTTTTGGATGAACCTGTGTTTTGTTAGCAATTGTTTGATATCCATGAGAGCAGAGTATTTTTGTGAATGTTTTGAACAAAAGATCAAAAAGTTAAACAATGAAGACAATTATTCATAGCCTTCTTTGCTCATATTTACCAAGGGTGCCAATATTAGTGTAGGGCACTGTAGGCACCCAGAACAAGCAGATTAGATATTACAAGAGGTATTCATCATATTTGAGGCTAAAAGTTTACATAAACATAGACCAAAGATATTCATGTTACCATACATTTCTTGTTAAGGCAATTATGGTCTGCACTTATATAGCACTTTTATCCAAAGCACTTTACACTGTGTCTCATTCACCTATTCACACACCTATGATAGCAGAGCTGCTATGCAAGGCACTAACTTGCCATCGGGAGCAAATTGGGGTTCAGTGTCTTGCCCAAAGACACTTCGGCATGTGGAGTCATGTGGGTCGGGAATCAAACTGCCAACCGTACGATTAGTGGACAACCCGCTCTACCACCTGAGCCACAGCCACCCAATTAGCATTTGTACTTTGCTTCCATAAAGCAATTTATTTCAGCTTTTATTTATGATATCAGATTTTTAGTGGATAATTCTTCCTGACAGAACTGATGTAACTCAGTCAGTTTTTTGGGCCTCCTTGTTTGGACACGCTTTTTAGTTTGTTTAGTCCACAAATTTGTGATTCAGGTGAGGGTCTTATATTTCATCAATTTGCACACAATCTATCTGACTGTGGATTGGTGGAGTCTAATCTCTTTAGACATGGTTTTGTAACCTTTTCCAGCCTCAGAAATGTCCTTTATTCATGCCATAATACACTGTCACAAACATGTGTTGTGAAGATCAGACTTTGATAGATACTTGATCTTTAAATAAAACAGGGTGCTCACTCACACCTGATTGTCACCCCATTGAATGAAAACACCTGACTCTTATTTCTTCATATTAACTGCTAATCCTAGAGGTTTACATACTTTTGCCACTCACAAATATTAAATATTGGATTATTTTCTTCAGGAAATAAATGGCCATGTATAATATTTGTATCTCATTTGTTTAATTGGGTTCTCTTTGTCTATGTCTTTGACTTCTGATGATGTTTTAGGTCATATTTATGCTGATACTCTATATAGAAAATTCTACAGGGTTCACAAATTTTCAAGCACCACTGTACCTCGCTGGGTGCTAAGGGAATGCACTGATTAGCTTGCTGATGTCCTTACAGACATTTTCAGACCTCTCCCTAAGACAAGCTGCTGTCCCTGCAAGATGAGCACCATCTTCCCTGTGCCAAAGAGTCTGTCTGTGTCTTACCTGAATGAATACTGGCCATTGCACTCACACCTATCATAATGAAGTGCTTTAAGTGGCTAATCCGGAAACAAAAGATCAGCCTTCCCACCACAATGGACTGATTTTGTGCCTGAATCACAACATTTCAGCCACCAAATAACCACACCTGGGCCAGAATTATGACTTCACTGTGCAAGATTTAGTGTGGGTTTGGGATATTTCCAATTCAGTTTGATTTAATTCAATTACCTCCAAATTGATTTTATTTCAGGTTCATATCTAATACCCCACCAGAGATATTCAACCCAAAACTGAGGGAAATAAAAAAAAAAGAGTAAATTAAACCAAGTAAAATAAAAAATTAAAAAATACCAATACAAGAGACAATACATAGAGGTCATCACTCGAAAAAAAATGGAAAATTAAAAATAGTCAAGCAAACAACTTTTATTGGACCACTTGAAATGGAATGACCAGAAAAATATCATGACAGAATACAATTAGCCTATAAAATGTATTTATTTTTAACCAGAACTCTGGAGCTATGACATATAGTCATGGGAAAAAATAAAGTGCACCCTCCTTCAATTCTAGGTTTTTATTCATCAGGGCATAAATAACAATTGTGTGGTCCTCACCAACCTCTGTAAACAAACAAATTCTCTCAGGTGACAACAAAACAACAGATTCCCTTTCAAAGGGAACTCCATGTTGCGTTAGCTTAATGCTGTGGGAAAGCTCCCTTGCGTGTGACCGGTATAAGCTTGTGTAGCATCATGCCTATTTATAGGCCTGCCATGATCAGGTGACGTGGCAATTAAGCGTGTCGCATGATATATAAATGACACCTGTGAACTGCACTGTCAGCCTTAATATCCTCAGCGAGACTGCATGTCGGTCATTTGTGTAATGCTCACAAAAAGACTCTTCATTTCCTCTCTATCTTTTCCAAAAAAAGAAAAATCTCTTTTCTTTTCTGTCCCTTTGAAAAAAGTAGAAAAGTATAAGTGAGAGAATTCAGGAAGTGTGTTATGCCAACATATTTTCTGTGTGAAGTGTCTAGGGATGCTGCACGTCAGGGCAGCCCTTGAGAGGTCTGACTGTGCGCATTGTGAAACAAGTAGGCAGCTCCGCTCGCGACTCGCTCTTTTCTCGGCTGAAGCGAGTTGGGTTTCAGAGCCTCGCGGATCTGGGCCGGCCGCTGCAGAGGCAACCAGTCGTCTCAGGTCCTGGGGATCTCGTATGGATCTGGAAGAGGAGCCAAAGACAAGAGCTGCTCTATCTTTTGCTGTCTTATGGACCGGCTCTCCGTTGGATTTTGGAGCTTGCGTCGTGACTCCTCTTACCACTATGGAAAGCCAAAAAATTCTCTGATTCCGAGGAGTGAAAGGGGTGTGCTAAAAACTGAGAGCAGCAAATAAAGAGCTGCTTGAATGGTAAATGGTCTGCACTTATATAGCGCTTTTATCCAAAGCGCTTTACACTGTGTTTCATTCACCCATTCACTCACACACAATACTGGTAGCAGAGTTGCCATGCAAGGCACTAACTTGCCATCAGGAGCAACTTGGGTTTCAGTGTCTTCCCCAAGGACACTTCGGTATGTGGAATCATGTGGGCTGGGGAATCAAACCGCCAACCCTATGATTAGTGGACAACCCACTCTACCACCTGAGCCACAGCTGCCCGAAGTGATTTACTGAGGCTGGATGAGCTTTTTTCTCCCCAGTGAAAATAAATTCCTCACACTGCAGAAAACTCCCCTTTTTTCCAGAAGTGAATGACAAAATATCACGCTTCTGGGTGAAAAACCATGCATAAGCCATATTTATAAGCCTGCGATGTCTGATTATTCGGCCATCGTGGGGAATGAGCGGCATGGCTATTTAGCTATGATGAAGCTGGAGGAGGCGCTTGGCAGCTACCTCTCCATCGATGGCAGGTAATTTAGGGGGGCCGGCTTTGCCATCCAAGCCATGTAAGGCCACTTTGGCATTGGTGGGCAAGGTCTATGCAGTAGTGGGTCTTGCTTGTGAGTCACTGCAGACAATGGCAGTGTTGCAGGCCTACCAAGCAGACCTGCTGAGTGAGCTCAACATACGGCGGCATTCAGCCAGTTCCTTCCCTGTTGTGTCGAGTTCACCCAGGCATCTACGAGCACAACCGGGCCAGCGGTAGTGCAAGGGAGGCACAGAAGGCGAGTACAGCAGCCCGCCTCCACCCACAGACAGCCAGGGGAAGTGGGCGGCCACAGTCGTGGCCTGCTACTAGGCCTGATCTGAGAATGGTCATAATGGCCAAGCAGACAAAGGAGGAGTGGTTCTGAGGGGCCATGGAGTGACGTATCAGGGGACATGAGGTTGTTAGGGCAGTTAGCCCCCAGTACTACTATAGGGCCTCCCCCAGTCAAGGCTGTCCTAAGTTTTCAGTGTTCACTGGCCAGCGAGCTGTCACAGGGCAATGAACATCTGAAGCTTTCCCTCCAATAGAATGTGGAATAGTTAACGTTACTAAAAGCCTGGCTGGCAGCATGGAAACAATGCTATACACATTATAAAAAGAGTCGCTATAAAAAAAAACTGATTTTCAATGGAGGACTGCGTCACCTGAATGCACAAATCATGACGCATAACATATGCTATTATTTACATGTTTATGACAGTGCATTGCAGATTCATAAAAGTGTGAAAATTTCCAAAAGAAATCTTATTTTCAAGCCACAAACTATCTTTACTGAGATGGCACAAACACCAACAATCCTGCTTCACAGAGGCATCAGAAACACTATTGCATTCAGATTAGTTGTAATGTAATCAGGTCCACTTCATGAGATTGATGCACTGTCATACTCCACTCCTCTTTTACCGAGCATCCACTGATGCATTTTGAAATAGGCGGATAATTGTCATTTGACTGACTAACTGAAATAGTTTTAAATAATTAACTGAATACAGTTAGAAATAAGCAAGGTATCTCACCTCGCTGTAATGAAAAAAAAAATATTCGTCTTGATATATTTCAACTGATATTAAACTGTTTCAGAACAGAGAATATTTTAGGCCACAGCCCCCTGCAATACCTCCGCAGCCCACATTTTTGGCATTGTACTCGAGATAATAACATAACTAATCAACTTGTTATTTCTGATCTAATTTACTTAGTGTGTGATCGCTTGTCTCTCACTATTCCATTTTCCTTTAGTCAGTTTTAAAAAGCGGTTAATCTATGCTGTGGTGTACAGATCCTCAGGATGTTGGTGTGGGGTTTGGGCAGTTTTGGTTTTGTTGACAGTGTGGCAATGTTCATCTTCTCCTTGCTTTCAGTTGTCAGTTTTGCTGTAGTGTGCTGTGCCTAATCAGTGTTGCACAGTGCCTGTGAGTTCTTCTGCTACTGTTGTGCAAGGTCAGGATTATCCTCAGGGCAGACATTAGGGACAGGGTCATTGCATGCTCTAATGCCAAAAGCAGTATCAGGTTTAGGGTGCAGTGTTTGTTTCAGTATTGCTGTTGTGTTCATCACTTACTTCCTTCAGCTCTGGCTCCGGCATGTCGCCGCTCTCATTTACTCCAGGCTCCTGTTCTCTGGTGTTCTCCTGCTAGCTGTCCCAGCACTGCTGCTGTAACCCAGCTGAGTCGTTCTACATTTCATGCTGGATCAGAATCATCAAGACCCCCTTCCCATGCTTCTTTTATAGAAGACTTTCTGGCAGCAGATCAAGGTAATTTAAAGTTTTCCATTGTATCCTTTGTATTTTTATTTATTTATTTATTTATTTATTTGTATTTATTTTATAGTTACTTTTTGAGGGTGTTCACACTTGGGTACATTCTTTACAAGAACCAACTTTTCTTCATTTTCAAGCGTTAAACCCTCAAGCTTTTATTTTGGCAGAAAACGACAAGAAGACCTTTAGGTTTTTGTGTTTAGTTGACAACAGGTTTATAAACGTTTCTCATTACAAATCTGGTGAAATGCTGTAAGCTTCTGTCCACAAAAATGTTGGAAATTATGTGAATGTGAAAATAAAGTGAACCCAAAGCATGTTGCATTCCCAAATGCAGGTTATAAGTGACTCAGAGTCACAGGACATGCAGAGATGGAGTTCATGTGAAGCAGCATTTACTGTGAACCGAGCTGCTCTGAGACGCTGAAAACACTGTATCATGAGCTGCATGCATGTAAAGGAACACAGTACCACACTTCACTCTGAAATGACAGAGCAACAGACTATATTTAATTTAACAGACTTACTTAATTAAATTGCACTAAACCATATCACCATTTCGATTTTATTTCCTAGAATTTAACACATTGTTCTTAATGGACTTACCTGTAGAGATAAATATTAATACAAAATAATTATTATTCTTATTAGATGCATTCTGGTCATTTAAAAAAATGTCATCTCAAACAGCTTAATCCTCCCCATAAGTGAGCCCTGGTGGTCATCAATCTGAAGGTAACTGCACCAAAATTGCATAGTGTATTGTTATACAATGTTGATTTTTAAAAGATATCAGTGTGTCTGCATTGGTTTTGTTGAGCTTTTACCTTGTCATTCATTCCAAGTCCAATGTGATGTGTTAAGATTAACTGAAAATTTACTAATGCAGCTAAGCAAAGGGTTTCATGAGGTCATGGTTCTGCCAGAGGACATTGTGCTATCTCTGAAGAATAGGCTGACGCTAGAGGAGCATACACATCAGCTTTCTGATAATGTGGATCTTCAAGAGAAATTGGTAATTTGGCATGAACATGAAATTGAACAGGAAACACAAAGGAGTTAACATCAGGGGCTTCACGTATAAAACTTTGCAGAAGGCCAGAAACATATTTCACGCAATTATGAGAACACAGACACATTAGATACTTGTGTAAAGTATGTTTCTGGCCTGAAAGTGTGCAAGAAAATCTCCTTGAGCTATTAAGCTACTTTCACAAAACTCAGCACAGTCCTTCAGGCTGTTGTAACTGATCAGACTTATGGTTTTCCCATAGCAGACGATCAAAAATCCCCAAAATTCCCATTCACTTACACTGACGGATTTCAAACACAAAGACTTCAAACTCCAATTGTCAAAACTTACACATACCTGCGTGCACATGGCCTGAAGCTGCTCTTCTCTTCCTCTCACTCTGTCAATGTACTTGTAACAGACACTCTCACTTCATCTATCTACAGTGAGGGAAAGAAGTTTATCTTACAGGTGAAGTTTTTGGCTGCAGAGGGGGGGATGGGGGGGTAATCAAAGGATGCTTCCTTTCCTTTTTTCTATTGACCTGTCCAGGCTATGCAACTGGACGGACTTGGGACAGATGATCTCTTTCAAGCAGCTAGCTTTGAAAAACATTGTTCACAGTCATTAAGTTATCATTATCATTGATTCATTTACTGGAAATAAACCTGGAGACAGTTTTGACTTCAAAACTAGTTTAACCTGTTAGCTGCCATACCCATTTTTGAGCATGGACCTGAAAATGAAATATCCAACATTCCTGGCCTTACACTGATGAACAAAAACTGATGGCAATTCTTCTGTGATTTCAGGAGCTATAAGAAAGAACCCCTCAGCAAGACAGGCAACAGAGGGGAGCCTCCAAGAGGTGGTGTCCAAATTTTTTTGAAGGGAGCTGCTGACAGAGAGGGGGGCAGGAAACAAAGGCAGGCAAACTGAGGCTCCAATACAAATAATAATAATAATAATAATAATAATAATAATAATAATAATAATTACATATATATATATATATATATATATATATATATATATATATATATATATAATGTGTGTGTGTGTGTGTGTGTGTGTGTGTGTGTGTGTGTGTGTTTATTTATTGATACATGTTTATAAACATATTTTTCAATATTTTTGGCCTTTGTTATCCGATTTGTATAATAAAAATTATCAATAAATTTGCAATGGTTATTAAGAGTTATGTACTTTGTTTTTGATTCATTATTGCATAGAAGAACTTTGTTTTGGATAGTGTGTGGAAAGATTCATAATATGAACTGTGGACGGACCGTGAGCCAACGGCAAGAATTTAGTAAAAACGATGAGCAAAACACTGGTGGACCACAGGTGGCGGCCATCGGTGGGCCACTAACATTGCCACCGGTGGACCACTACTGGCCTGCCGGCCATATGCTTGCTAGCTTGACTGCAAATTTGTGTCATTGATTTCAAAAAGTGCAAGTCAGGAGATATTAAGTTGTAGCAATACTATTGTTTCATTCTCCAGGTGTACAGCAAAACAATCTATCAGGGATATTTTAAGAAAATATGAAAGCCACATCAATGAGTTATTAACAGAGGAGCTTGCTGTTTTGCTGAACAGCCACAGAAAAATAGGGCACACTCGCAACAGAATATAGAAGGGGTGCATACCAAAATATCTTTGTGTATGTCTCAGTGTTCTTGGACTTTTATTCAACAGAGCAGATGTCTTGGAAAGTGCTGTTTTTTTTTAGGAGAAGTTATCAGGACACTATAAAACTACATATAGTGGGCAGTGTCATGTATCAGAGAAGGAACTCTGAACTACAGTTCCCAGCAGCCACTCCATCTCACTACATCACAGTCATATGACCAACTGCACCTGAATCCCTGTTCAGCTGAGGCCATTGCTCTGTCTCCCGGTTCAGCCGAGAGCTCTGCTATAGACGTCACTACACCGGGCTCCTCTTCATTGCTCCACTTTCCTACTTCACTGAGGACGTCATTCCATCATTCTGCTCAGATGAGGACGCCACTCTGCCTTCCTGCTCGCTTGAGGATGTTGCTCCGCATTCCTGCTTGGCTGAGGACATTGCTCTGCCTCCATACTCTGCTGAAGACGTTGCTCCTTTGTTCTGCTTTGCTCCGTGTGTCGCTCACATTTCCTGTTCCACAGAGGACATTGCTCCCCCCTCATGCTTTGCGGAGAGCATCGCTCCCTTCTGTGGCCTCATGGAGAACTTCGCTCCCCCCTCTGACCTTGCAGAGAGTGTCGCTTCCCCCTCTAGCTCAGTGGTTAACAGTGCACTCCCCTCGGGATCGATCTTGAGCTTCATTCCCCCTCCTGGCTTCGCTTTGGCAATCTCTCCCTGCCCAAGCCAGACCAGGGAGATCGCATCATCTCTCTGCAGCACAGAAGAGACTGTCACGCATTTGTACTCCAGGAAACACAGCAAGCATCCTTGTTATGGCTCTGCGAGAGATGATGCTCAAGGGAACTTTGAGACAGTTAAGTACCTTTGTTCTGGGTATCCAGGACCCCCTCCCAAAATTTTGACATGCTTTGGGAGCTACACGTTAAAAGGGGGGGGGGGGGCTCTGTTATTAATCTCCGGAAGGAATTCGGGACTCCAATTCCCAGCAGCCTCTGCACCCCTGTCTCATGGTCACATGACCACCCACACCAGACACTCATTCTGTTAACAAGCTCCTGTGTGTATTTAAGTCACGATTTGCACAGCACTCGGTGTTGGGTTTTGTTTGTTCCTGTTGTCACATTATGCTCTCTCGCCTCATATATTCTTGTTTGTGTGTTGTTCTGTTAATTTTTTTTGTTGTTTTAAGTTTTTTATTAAACGTTATCTCTGCATGTGCATCCATCTCCGCCTCACAGTCATGACAGCTTATTAGCATTAATGATTGTTAATCTTGCCAGTTTGTGAGATTTTGATGGACTTGAGAGAGATAGTGGAGTTGGTAATGCAGCAACCCTGTCCTTTTTAGAATGAAAAGTATTAGAACATTGACAACAACTCAGAGAAATAATCCCAAACCTGAAATTGTGACTGAAACACCACTATGTGGAGCACTACCCACACTTGATTCACTGCTTTGGGCCATTAGTCAAGCTCTGGCTAATCAGATTTGATGCCAAACACAGCTATTTTAAAAGTGTGGTGAATGATGCCCACAATTTCAAAAACATTCCACTCTCCTTGGCAACTAAACATGAGCTTACAATGGCCCATTATCTCAATAGTCCAAGTCTCTTTTCATCACACTTTTCTGTACAGAAGCTGAAAACAGTAAGAACATGTAAGTTAGAAATGCTATAGAAGACTGCAGTTCAGGAAAAATTCCAGTAACACTTTCTATGAAGCCCATGCTTATAATGAATTATATCCACATTTATAATTATTTATATGCAAGTAATACTGCTCTATAAAAACACATTTATAAGGACACATAAAGACCTATACTTCGTTATAATAACAGTTATAGCTACATTTATATTATTGTTATAATTAATTATAAGTGATACACTTGCTTTTTCAGTGCCCATCCTCATAATGCATTAATTGGTCAGTCTTATGGTTCCATTAATGTGTTCATAAAAATGCAGCCTGCATTTTTATAAAGTTATTATATTATAGTTACAATGATTTATTAGTAATACAGATCTATTTCTATGTCCAATAAGTGAATTATTTTATATTGTTGTTGATAGTTGTGTGCCTTATGAATACTTATTGTGAGCTATAATACAATTACTAACCTTTATAAGTGCATCATTGATGGCTTTAAGTAAAGTGAAAGCAAAGGATACAGTTCCCACAGTGCAAATGTTAAGAAATCATGAAGATGAGCTTATTACACAAATAGAACATGTCCAGATGGTGCAAACCACCAACAAAATACATTCTTTCTTATAATAATAATAATGCCAACAATTATTATGGTTTTTTTTTTTTACCATTTAGCTATTTTTTATTTTAAGGTTCTGCAGGGGTGGCCAGTGTTTAGGATCTAAATGGAATAATGAAAGTATTCAGAATATCTACTTTTTACTTAAATATTTACTTTTAAATTTTTACTTGCTGAGACTAAGACTATTACAACTTTCATAAAATGTGTCATGACCAGGGATGGATTATGACTATGTTCCCTGGGCACAGTTGTCTCAAAGGCATCCCTGACACCATATTTTTCCACAGCAGTGTTTCTCTTTTATGTCCCCAATACAGGATTTACAGTGTCACTAATATATGGGGAGAATGCTCACAATATTCTGTAGTTTCACTAATTGGCTCCTTTATATCTCACCACTATCTATCCACTATCTAAAAAAGTTTCTAAGCTGTCCAAACCATCCTATCACAGAAGAATACTGCAAAATATTATATTATATAGAATATTATAAAAACAAACAGCAATGTCATCACAAAAGGCATATAGTTATCTTAATGTCACTTAATGTCAGGGATGATTTTTCATTTTGGCTCGTACTGAGCAAAAACGTTATTTTTTTATTCCGGTTTCAGAGTTCCATGGTCTCCTAGAATGAAATAAAAGAACGGTTAATAACATTCTTTTTATAATGAGAGTACATTGTGCATAATAAGCTTTGAAAATAAAAATAACATTAAATTAATCACTGCTGATTTTTTTCAGAGACTGGTGCAGTTTTAACCTAAACATTCTATTTGTGTATTTAACATTTTTAAATAGTCTACAGCAATGGAGCCATCAACACTTGAACTCAGACGTCATGTCCTCAGATTATGGATGCTGCCATTAGCCTCAGATAACAACTCTAAAATTCACACTTTATTTTCCTTATCCAATTGAAATAAAATTATAGCACTATTACATGTTAATAAATTGTATATATAAAATAATTTTATTTACCAGTGTCATGTTTTTAGGCTATTCATCATGTGAGAGCTTCTGACCATTAAATCAAAACATACTTGTGATTTGATGACATATTGCCTATTTATTCAGAAACAGAAGTAACTAAATACACAAATTCTGTTTGTGTGTTTTACTTTTAATTTTAACTCCGACAACATGCTTTCAATTGGTGGATGCCACATTTATATTTTTGACGAGCTGCAGAGATATTCAAGACAACTATATTATATATAATTAAATTGTATATATACAAAATTATTTTATTTACAAGTGTCATTTTTGTGATTTTTATTCGTTATGTAGAATATTTAGGTCAAGCAATATTCAGAAACAGGTGCAGTTGTATAAGCTACAATTAAATTTTTCTGTTAAACTTTTATTAGACTGTAGATCGAAAAATAAAAAAAAATATTTGTAACATTATTGTGTTAAAATATGTTTGTTAAAACAAAATGAAATCACTGCCTATTCTTAAAGCAGTTTGATTTTTTTCATCTTCAGAACATTGAACAAATATTGTTAGCTCTTATGATAAATTGATTGGAATGTTCCTCATTTGTAAGTTGCTTTGGATAGAAGCTTCTGCTAAATGAAGAAATGTAAATGTACTTTAAGATTTACTTACAGTCATGTGAAAATATAAGTACACCCTATGGAAATTGTTGGGTTTTTTTGTTTTGTTTTGTTTTTTTTTTACATATTTGGACAAGCAAACATTTGATCCTCTTTGAAACAGTGCCTATTAATAATGTTGATACACTTTATCAAATGACACAAAAAATACATTTTCTAGTCATTTTCACAATTTAAATTAACATAAAACAGATCAGTGACAGGGAAAAAGTTAGTACACCCCTACATTTAAAAATCTTCAAATCCATAAAATTACAAACAGGTGTTCAAGATTGGGTGCCAGTGATTAGAACCTGCTTAGGGAGTGCAGGTGTTATTTAAATCTCTCACATCAAGTGGCTGGTGTTCCCTTTGCTATTGAGATGTGTGCTGTAATCATGCCAAGATCTAAAGAGTTCTGTAAGGCCTTTAGAAAAATGAGTCTGGCAAGGGATTTAAAAAGATTTCTAAATTATTGGAGAATCATCTACAAGTGGCAAAGATTTCAAATGACTGCCAGGACTGGCATGTACAGGACTGGCCATCCCAGCAAATTCAGCCCAAGTGTAAACCGTCTGATGGTCCTTCTCCAAGAACCCCAAAATTTTGTCACAGGATCTGCTAGTAAGTCTTGCAACAGTTTGTGTCAAAGTGCATGCTTCAACAATCAAAAAAAGATTGCACAAATTTGACTTGCAAGGGAGGCATGCCAGGAAAAAGCCTTTGCTGTCTAAAAAGAACATTAAAACAAGACTACAGTTTGCCAATGAGCATATAGGCAAAGACCAGGCCTTTTGGAATAATGTGCTCTGGACAGAGGAATCAAAGATGGAGTTGTGTGGCCACAGTAACAGCAGACATATTTGGCACCGACCTAAGACAGCTCTTCAGGAGAAGCACCTCATACCAACTATGAAGCATGGTGGTATAAATGTTATGGCTTGTGGTTGCTTCACTGCCTCCGGGACTGGAAAGCTCGCATTCAGTGATTCAACTATGAATTCTGCATCATATCAAAGAGTACTTGAAGATAATGTGAGGCCATCTGTACAAAAGTTGAAGTTGAACTATAAGTGGACCTTTCAACAAGACAATGATCCTAAGCACACTAACAAATCCACCAAGGAATGGCTCAAAGAAAAAATGGAGCGTTATGGAATGGCCTAGTCAAACTCTGGATTTGAATCCCATTGAAATCTTGTAGAGGGATTTGAAATGGGCAGTACATGCAAAAAAAACCCTCAAACATCTTGCCACTGAAAGAATATTGCATGGAGGAGTGGTCAAAAATTCCAGCAAGCCGATCTCAGAAACTGGTGCAATACTACTGTACCTTCTGAGGCCAAGGGTGTACTTACTTTTTCCACAGAAGAATATCACATATATTGATATTTCTGTTGAATAAATGATTGAAAAAGCTCATTTTCCTTTTTTGTTTACGTATAGCAACTTTATTAATAAGCACTGTTTCAAAAATGATCAAATGTTTGCTTGTCCAAATATGACAAAAAAGCCAACAATGTCCATGGGGTGTACTTGTTTTTTCACATGACTTTGTAAATATAATGCACATTTTGCAAGCTATTTTCTAAGCATATTCCACATGGAATTTTAAGGAATTTTCACAAACAAAAAATTTAGTCGACAAAACTTAAAGTTTCCCCACAAGCACTTTTATTTTAAATACTTTTTTTAGAATACTAAAATACTAACAAATACATTTAAGTTATTTAAACTAAACAGTATTTAGTTCTCAAAGGCAAGGAATACCAAGCTAATATCATGTATTAAAAACTATTAAAGTATTTATTTTTTTATAGTGTACAGTATGTCCTTTTTTTAATCCCATGCTGGGGGGTGGGGGGTGTTACTATATTGTTTGCATTATTTTCACTATCCCACCAGTTACAGTTGTGACCAAGAAAAAATGTTTTTTCTCTTCAAACTTCAGCAGGATCAGACAGGAGACCAAGGCCAAAACACACTGCTGTGCTTTTGTTTCTAATCCCACATAACATTTACCAGGACTGGGTAGGTTCCGTCAACTTTGTTGGCTCCAAGGGGAAAAACGCCACACCTAACAACCTGTGTCAAACATTAACAGAGATGGTTGGTAGGAAATTCCATGACCTTACACCCTGTGAATGTAAGGCGATAACTAACTTCTCTGTAGCAGAAGACTGTCTTTCCCCATTGTTTGAAGCCATTGTTATGTTATTGTTGGACTGTAACAATACCAACTCTAACAAAAAGTACTTTTTGCAGTTTTAAAATGTATTTATTTTTTTGTAATTATTTAATGTATTTGTTGTAAGCACTACTAATTATTTCCTCCTATTTCCTTCCTATTTTTGTTATTACTTTGATGTCACACAGGTGTGAGTGGGGTGGGGAGTCCTTTGTCCCTGAGAGGTGATAATAGTGGTAAATTCCCTTTGTCAGATTAATGACAAAGGACTCTGTAGTGGCCAAAAAACTTAAAGGGAAGGGACCCATTATTTAAAGGTGAGATCCATCTGTCAAAACAGTATCTGGTGAAAGAAAAGTAGCAGGATTTATCTTCTTCAGAAAGACAAATAATTTTTTTGTTGCTGAACCCAATCCTGAAGTCAGATTTAACAAAATCCTCAACATCCTTTTATTGCATTGATTAAGATGCTGGCTTGGCTTTCTATCTTTGTGATAATCATGCTGTTTTTCTACCATTAATATGTGTTATTCTCAAAATGATCGCTAGTGCGTCTCTTGAGGCCAGGGGAGTGATGAACCAGCTGGCCTCTATTACTGTTCAATGAAATTATAAAATGACTGTTATTATAACATTTCAATAATAAAGCATTGGTCAAATATCAGGGCCTTAGCTTTTAAATAACATATTGTTAATCAAGATTAATTCATTTATTTAACTGCTCAATATAATGTAAATAGACATCACATAGAGCGTAGGGTTCTCCTAGTCCTTACGCCTAGCAGCTCCATCCAAAATTATAAATGCCTCTTTACATAATGGCATCCACAGTCATCTCATGTTCAGTACACCTTTAAAAATCAGTGTTTGCTCAAAGAATGTGACACAACTGCCACTTAACGGCCTTGTCTTGCCTGACTGACTGAGTGACTGAGTTGGGCTGGCACTCGATACATATCCAGTCAAAACACTCCAAGGAGATATCGCCATCTCAGAGGTCTGTCTCTTTAAGCAATAGAACACCCATACACCCTCTGCATGATGAACTTTTCAGTCATGTCAAGCTGTGGAAGATATACAAAAATGAAAAACTTGTAACAAGGTCAAGGCAAAATTCAGAAGACATGCGCATACTGGAGGAGATAACAGTCAGGATAGAAGTGAAAGATGTCCAAAGCTACTCCACTCACCTCTTGTGGGAAAACAGTCCACCTTCCACCTTTAGCAGCTCCAAAGGAAGTAATTTTTTCATCTTCAAAGGACTGAAAAAAAAAAACAGTTGGCACAGAACTCTCAAATGTCTAAAATGTACAATAAGCAAACTTAGGCTATGTAATGAAAGTTCCACAATCTGCAGTTGCACATAATCAAGTGTGGTACTTTTCTCACCACATAGTCCATCATAATGAAAATAACAGAATTGTTTTAAACTGCTCCTTTAATTACAAGGGCCTGAGCTTAAATGAACATCCTCTTCCTGGACCTACATTAGGTGCAACACTGCTTGTAGTACTTCTCCATTTCAAGGAATATACTGGGGCCATTAGCAGTGATATAAAGGGGATGTTTCATTAAGTCTGTCTTTTGTCAGAAGACCAAGCATTCCTGAAGTTTCTGTGGCGAGACTTAAATCCAAACAAACCACCTGATGTCAACCAGTGGTCAGTGTTACTCTTTGGAACCATATGCAGCCCATGCTGCAGAATGTTTGCTCTACACAAGCATGTTGCAGACCATAACCAACCTAACAATGATGTATGTGCATCTGTAGAGTGCTGCTTCTATGTGGATAACTGATAAAGAATCCCTTCCCTTGAGACTGCCAGGAAATTAGTGGATGACCAGTGACATCTGCTTACAGATAGTGGATTTGAAATGCACCAGTGGGCTAGCAATACTCCACAACTAATAAATCAGGTTCCTCAAGAGATCAGATTGGAAAGTTATGAACTTTGGTTTAGTCTGGACTAAACCAAAGTTCATAGCGTTCTGATCTGATCTCCTGAGGAAGGTGATTCATTAGTTGTGGAGTGCTTTTTCTGCCTGGGCTGAGTAGACCCTCAGGAGTGCACACTTGTAGTTAGGTGGCAGTGCTGATCTGACATGCTGGGCTATAAACATGGCCACATAGTGAAAGTTGAACCCACTATGCAAAATATTATATATCACAATCTCTCCAGACAGTATGATCCACTGGGATTCATAATACCCTTCACCACCCAAGCTAAGATCCTAGTTCAAAAGCTTTGGGACAAGAAAAAATGTGGGATGATCCTGAACTACCTGCTGCTCTCTGACATGGATGAAGGAGGAAAACTGAGGACTAACCAAGATTGCAACAGCACTGAAAAGCAGCAAAGGCACTGTGAAGTGCTCATATACGTAATTGGTCACCTCCCTGCTCCCACACTGCTGTGTATGATGGGCTCTGGGGTTGAAGCAACCGGAGTTATAGTGATGGCTTGGGAGAGGAGGTTCATCTTTGTGTCAAGCTCTGCGAGTTGCCGCCGATGGTCACCCATTAACTGCCCATGAGCCACAATGACTTGACACCAATCCAGCTCTTCTGCTGCCTCCATAAAGACAAAGTATTCTGTCAAATAATGTAAGAGGAGACAGATGCAGATAAGGCACTTTAATAAAAGTCCAGGCAAATAATCCAAATCAAAAGACAGTACTCAAAAACAGGGACAGGCTAAGGTCAGGCGATCTACAAATAGGATATTAGAGGTTAAGTGAAAGCACATAGACAAAAACAGGATAAGGGTCAAAACCAGCAAAGAACAGACACAATGTAAGGTTTGGTGTCGACAGAGACAAAAGGCAACTCAGCGTATTGTATAAGTTTTGGTCGTAGAAAGTCTCTATATAAAGGGTGTGTGTGTGTGTGTGTGTGTGTGTGTGTGTGTGTGTGTGTGAATGTGTAATAGGGATCAGGTGTGCACAGTCAAAGTGACTGAGAGCGAAGTAGTGTGTCTGTATGTTATGGGGAGTGGAGTCAGTGGCAGCCATGTCTGCAGGCTGTGCATTATGGGAACTAAGAATTCTGTGCTGGTTATACAAATGTAATTAACACATTAAAATAAAATTTTAAAAATTCATTCGCAAACTAGTTTATTTTGTAAGGATCAAATGGCTCTTAATCCACTGGCTACAAGATGGATTAAATCTCACATAAGCATGTGAGCCAGTCTCTCACTCTCTCTCTCTCTCTCTCTCTCTCTGTCTCTCTCTCTCTCTCTCCCTCTCTCTCTCTCTCTCTCACACACACACACACACACACACACACATACACACACACACACACACATAAAAACCTTTGCCTTCTAAAAACAATAATAAACAGGCACCTTCTAAAAAAAAGAGAAACAGGACAAGAAAGTAAACCACGCCCTCTGCTGGGCCTGCTGTAGCATCACACCTTGGGGGAAAAAAAAGAATAAGAAAGTAAAAAGCTCCCTCTGCTGGCTTGTGTATCGAGCTCTGCATATCCTGTTCACTGATGCTACAGCAGGCCCAGGAGAGTTCCGTGTTTATTTTCTTGATTGTGCGACGCTACATAGCTTCATAGAATAGAACTATGTAGCTTCGCACAAACAAGAAAATAAACACGGCACTCTGCTGGACCTGCTGTAGCATCAGTGATCAGGAAATTCAAAGCTTGATACACACACCTCACACACATGCATGAGCAAACACACACACCCCTATGCGAGAGTTCCTCTCTCCTTCCCACACACACACACAAGCAGGGCCTGCCATTCAATCTCATACACTCACAAACTCACTCCTGCTTTCATGCAACATTCAAACCAAAGATGCACATCAGACAAATATAATACAATGACAACCCAAACGCTAAGACAACTCAACACAATACAATGACAAACTCACAACAAGCACAACACAATTCCAAACACAAGGCCTTTCAGGCAAACAATATGAATTCTACCCACTGAGTGAAACCCAAATAAAGCCTTTACTGGAGCAGAAACTATTGACCTTCACACTGGTTTTCTTCACAAACAAACAACACAACAAAAATAGATCCACACAACAAAATACAAATACACACAAAAGCAGACAATATGAATTTTAACCACCCAGCCTCCTTGGGAGGATCAGGAAGGTGGTTTCCTTTTTCCACAGAAGTACAATGGTAGCTAATGTGCTTAAGATCAAGCAAGAAATGCTACAGCTACCAGCCCACAAGCTCATACACGATGTCACAACAAGATGAAACTCCACTTATGACATGTTGGAGCACTATCTTGAGCAGCAGGCAATTGTATACTCTGCACTGACAGAAAAGACACTTAAAAAATACGTCCCCACGCCACGCTTTCCGATGTTCAATCCAGAATTTCACGTGTCAACATACAGCTCGTCTTTGTTATGGTGCCGTATACAGTTTTGGGTGTTTCTATTTTTAATTTCACGAAAGCTTCAAGTGCAGTTAATTATTTGTCATGCTATACGTGCAAATAGACGACTGCTTGAAGCCATGGGCTGCATCCGAAACGGCATACTTACCTACTATATAGTAGCCGAGATACATGCATTTCACATACTATATAGTAGGTAAGTATGCGGTTTCGGATGCAGCCTTGCTCTCTTGTTTGCTGTCAAATGGCTGAGCACTGCCGTGTGTATGTACGATAGAGGTGATGTGGTCATATCTTCTGGTTCTAGTAAGGACTCTTGCAGCTGCATTATGTACTAACTAGAACTTGTATATGCACCTACTAGAACAGTCAGACAGTAATGCATTACAATAATCCAACCCACAAACAATTTTTTCTGCCTCATGTAGTGACATTCTAGTTCTTATCTTAGCAATATTTCTGAGATGAAAGCAGGCTATCCTACTAATGTTATCTAGATAAGCTTCAAATGAAAGACTGGAGTCAATAATCACACCAAGTCTTTTACTGCTGCACATGATGAAACAGAAAGGCCATCCAGAGTTACTATGTACAGTACACAGAGTTACACATAAAGTTTACTTCTAGCTGCATGTGGACCTAGTGCAAATCAGAATTAAGTAAAAGGAAGTTAATAAGCATCCAGTGTCTAATGTCCTTTATACATTCCACAACTTTATTAAGCTGGTGTCTGTCATCCCAGCTAACACGTTACGTTGTGAAGACTGGACCGGACCATATTCGTTGCAATGACGTACCAAATAACGGTCCAGTGACGTAACTTTGTGATTCCTGTATTTGTCATGACGACGGTATAGTTGTACGTTGTTGGAACATTGCGACTATGTTCCAACGACCAACCTGGTACATTGTAAAGAAGTAACCGGACCAGACCATATTAGTCACAGCAACATACGTACCAAATAACGTTCCAGCCATGTAAACTTGTGATTCTCATATTCGTCATGGCTACATTATAACTATATTACATTATAATGTTATAACGTTATAATATATTACATTGCTGGAACGTAGCCAGTATGTCTCAATGACCATGTTGGGAATTTGATAATTTAATCCTTTCAATCACAACTCTAGCACATATGCTGCAGCTGCTTACCTGTCTCCAGTGACAATTCTTCAGCCTCAACTCCACCTTTATTTCTAACATATCTCACTCGTTTGGTCAGGGGTGGATATGCAATTCTCGAGCCATTCCTTTATGGACAGCAAGCAAATTTGTTTACTTTGAAACCCATATAGGACTGGCTTTCATTCCCTGCCTTCAAATTCAAATGTTTTAATGGAAATTGTATTGGTTTTGATGGAAGGAATTAAAACACTGCAATTATAATGGTATTTGCTGTGGAATTTCTATTCGACCCATCATCTCAAAATGTACTCAATAATATGCACCTGTGCCTCAAGTAACATCAAGCAACAATCAGCAACACATTTATAGCATTTATTCATCAGCATTTTGTAATTTTCCTCTAAACATACTAAGCTAATACCTAACCATTAAGCTAAATAATTAGTTTGCAGTCTTACCAACAAATTCATATGCAGGACAAAAAAGTGAACTTCATAAATATTATCAATCTATAAATTATTAATTAACCATATAAATTAATAAATTAATGTAATCAAAGGGGAAAAAAGCCTTATTCTTCAAAAAGTACAACTGTCTCATCATCATCATCATCTTAGTTGTTGCTGCTGTGAAGCCTATCTCTGGTCCTTCTGCTGAAAATGAACAGCATATTTTAGTAGCACAAAGTATTGACTAAAAGGGTGCCAATAATTGTTGCATATTCAATAAAGATATATATATTTTGATAAACCTGTGTTTTGTTTGCAATTGTTTGATATCCGTGAGAGCAGAGTATTTTTGTGATTTTTTTTTTAACAAAAGATCAAAAGGTTTTCACATTAAAGACTAATTTTCACAGCCTTCTTTGCTCATATTTACGAAGGGTGCCAATATTAGTGGAGGGCACTGTACACACATGGGCCGTATGTGCAGCTGCATGTCTCTGTCGAATTTTGCACGGGCAAGCACCACTCACATTTTCTTCAGAAAATGTAAAATCTAATTAGTGGTGCTTGCTATGCAAAGTCTCACTATTGTTCTCTTGCATACTTAAATTATTATTATTATGATGATGTTGGCTTGAGAAGGCCAACATACTGATTTGCTTTATAAGCTTTATTATTATTAGTGGTGCTTGCAAAGCATCACTATTGTTCTCTTGCATACATATTATTATTATTATTATTATTAGTAGTAGTAGTAGTAGTAGTAGTAGTAGGTGGTGCTTGCAAAGCATCACAATTGTTCTCGTGAATACTTAATAATAATAATACTATTAATAATAATAATAATAATAGTGCTTGAAAAGCACTACTATTGTTATTGTGCATATTTATTATAATTATTAGTGGTGCTTGAAAAGCACTACTATTGTTATTCGGTATACTTATTATAAGAAGTATGCACAAGAACAATAGTAGTGCTTTTCAGGCACCACTAATTATAATTATAATTATAATTATAAGTATGCACAAGAACAATAGTAGTGCTTTTCAAGCACCTCTAATTATTATAATAATGATAAGTATGCCGAATAACAATAGTAATGCTTTTCAAGTACCACTAATTATAACTAGACCGGTACATTTCCTGAAGAAAATGTGAGTGGTGCTTGCAGTGGCGAAACAGGGATGGGGCGCCAATACTTTCAAGACCTGATGGGAAAGGGCGCCAATACTTTCGAGAGCCAGACAGATAGGGTACCAGCACTGTTAGAGCTGGCAGTGTAGTGCACCAATACTTCTTAGAGCCGACCATAAAGGGCACCAATACTTTTGAGAGTAGGCCATGCGGGGCACCAATACTTTTGAGAGCCGCTCGCATAGGGCGCCAATACTTTCGAGAGCCTGACACGTCAGGCGCCAATACTTTCGAGAGCCAAAAGCGTAGGGCGCCAATACTTTCGAGTGCAGGACAGATAGGGCAGCATTGCTAGAGCCGGCCATGTAGTGCGCCGATACATTTTAGAGCCAAACGTGTATGGAGGCAAAACTTTTAGAGCTTTCTCTTTAGAGGGCCAATACTTTCAAAATTCAATGCAAGTCTATGGGAAATTTTCCGACTATGAGATTCCGTAGCGGGAATTCCACCATTCCGATCGCTTATAAAAGTTATAGCACACCTCTCCTCAATAAGCCGATTTGACACCTCACCCGTTGATCTCCAACAAACGGTGCGGGACTAGTTACACGCCGAAAAAAAAGCGGAAGAAGAAGAATAATAACTAGAACGGTACATTTCCTGAAGAAAATGTGAGTGTTTTTCAGATTGGGCACCAATACGCGCCAATACCCGCATTTTTCAGATTAGGCGCCAAATTCAGATTGGGCGCCAATACTTTTGAGAGCCGGACGGATAGGTTGCTAGAGGGTTTTAGCATGATGCTCGCATGTTTTAGCATCATGCTAGCATGCTTTAGCATCATGCTAGTATGTTTTAGCATCATGATAGCATGTTTTAGCATCATGCTAGCATGTTTTAGCATGTTTTAGCATGTTTTAGCATCATGCTGGCATGTTGCTAGCATGTGTTAGCACTATACTGGCCGTGTAGGGTGCCAATACTTTTAAAGCTGGACAAATAGGGCGCCAATACTTTCATGTGCCAGATGCGTCGGGTGCCAATACTTTTGAGAGCCGGACGCGTCGGGCGCCAATACTTTCGAGAGCTGAAAGCGTGGGGCGCCAATACTTACAAGTGCCGGACAGATAGGGCGCCAGCATTGTTAGAGCCGGCCATGTAGTGCACCAATACTTTTTAGAGCCGACCGTCAAGGGCGCCAGTACTTTTGAGCGCCAGCCGGATAGGGTGCCAATACTTCTGAGAGCCGAACAGATCGTGTGCCAATACATTTTAGAGCCGAATGTGTACGGAGGCAAAACTTTTAGAGCTTTCTCTTAAGAGGGCAAATACTTTCTTTTTAAGAGGGAAATTTTCCGACTTTGAGCTTTCCGATTGCTTATAAAAGTCATAGCACACCTCTCCTCAATAAGCCGATCGATTTGACACCTCACCCGTCGATCTCCGACAAATGGTGAGGGATTAGTTACGCGCCGAAAAAAAAATTGGAAGAAGAAGAAGAAGAAGAATTATAATAATAATAATAATAAATATGCAAGAGAACAATAGTAGTGCTTTTCAAGCACCACTAATAATAAGTATGCAAGAGAACAATAGTAGTGCTTTTCAAGCACCACTAATTATAATAATAAGTATGCAAGAGAACAATAGTAGTGCTTTTCAAGCTCCACTAATTATAATTATAATAATAATAAGTATGCAAGAGAACAATAGTAGTGCTTTTCAAGCACCACTAATAATAATAAGTATGCAAGAGAACAATAGTAGTGATTTTCAAGCACCACTAATTATAATTATAATAATAATAAGTATGCAAGAGAACAATAGTAGTGCTTTTCAATCACCACTAATAAGTATGCAAGAGAACAATAGTTGTGCTTTTCAAGCACCACTAATAATTATAATTATAATAATAAGTATACAAGAGAACAATAGTAGTGCTTTTCAAGCACCACTAATAATAATAATAATAATAATAATAATAATAATAATAATAATAATAATAATAAGTATGCAAGAGAACAATAGTAGTGCTTTTCAAGCACCACTAACTAGACCGGTACATTTCCCGAAGAAAATGTGAGTGGTGCTTGCCGTGCCGAAACCGGGACGGGGCACCAATACTTTTGACAGCTGCCCACGTAGGGCGCCAGTACTTTCGAGAGTATTGTTTTGGACAGCCGGAGAGTACGTGGCGGCTGGGCGGAGCCGCCAACACACCCAGGCTGATGAATGTTGCGCGGCACGGTAGAATTCCACCATCCAGCAGGTGAGGGGAGCGTATAAAAGGGCGCTATTCCGCTCGCAACGGAAGAGACCTCTCACAATACATGTGCAAGTGGCTCTATGTGTGTTATCAGATACCAGTCGTCATTGTGTGTGTTTTTTCCCCAAGACGACTCACACGCGAACGAACACTCCGTCCCCGGGCTGCAAACACGGCGTTGCCTGATGGCCGAAAGGAACCCCCGTCGCTCAGGAAAGCCCCGTCGCGACTCCGGCAACCCCGCAGACAACTGAAACTCTCCCCACACGATTTCATGCCCACACGCAAGCACATACACACATGCGCACCCACTCACACCCTCCAGACTATTCTGAATAAAGATCCGACTCGGCAACACTAAAACGGCTGGCTAGTTTCCCTAATTATGTATATATATAATTTATTTTATAGCATTTATGCATTATGTTTATGGATGCACAAAAAGTAACGAATTAAATTACAGTCCTAAATTAATCACTTTTACTGCACTTTTTGGTTTCTGTTACTCGCTGCCTTTAGACATATTATTTTACTTTTGAGCATAATGTTTTAATAAGACATTACAGATCTTACACTCTGTATCAGCGCATCTACACACGATCAACAACGCGGCCTTGTTACTAACAGATCACTTCCGTTATAATAAACAACACGTGATGATTTCGCCTCTGTCTGATGACGACTGAGGTCATGTTGGGAATAAAAGGTAACGCTGACAGAACGTAAACTGAAGAAAGTCATTATCCGTGATTCTGGTTGTGTGCTAATGCTAGCGTGCATATGACGTCATGCACCGTCGTGGCTTATACTTCCGGTTATTAAAAAAAACGCTAGTGTTATATTTGAGGTGAAGTTTCTAAAATCCACACACTAGAAAGTAGTACAGAGTGCATAATGTAAGTGTACAGTACTTCATTTGGGACACAATTTTAGTATTTACTCTCGAAGCATGTTTTCTGAACAGAAGTAACGTAATGAGTAAACATGCCCCGTACTGCGGACAGACCAACTGATCAATAACGAGATTCGATGACAACGATTTTCATAATCGATTATTATCGATTTAATCGATTAGATGTTGCAGCTCTAATATAAATATATTTCAGAGCTGTAAAACTTGCTCCCCTTTACAATCCTGCAAGACACCTCATTAACTGTGTAGTTTATATGTTCCCTCTATGTTAGTTTTGTGTTAAAGTATACTCCCAAGAATCTAAAACACTCTATTTTCTCCAGTGTGGTTCCATACATTTCCACCTTGCATTCCTTACCCTTCTTTTTATTTGTAAAGATCATTGCTTTTGTTTTCTCTACTGAGAACTTAAATCCTCATTTTGTACCCCACTCTTAAACTTGATTAATTCCTTATTTATAAATTATTCATAAATTTCCCATTTCTTCCTCTCTTCAATATAGCTCCATCATCCGCAAATAGGGACCTCCCCATACCCACTGGAAGCTTTGAGTATTAATCATAATGGAAAATACATTTGGGCTGAATACACTCCGTTGCGATGTCCCGATTTCTACATTATATTGATTTGATAAGACTAGTCCTATCTTTACCTGTATAGTCCTTCCTTATAAGAAATCCATGATCTAATTAAACATCGTCCCTCCAATTCCCATTAGATGCAATTTAATTAAAAGTCCCTAACTCCACATCATGTCATACGCCTACTCCACATCAAAAATATGTGCTCCAACTATCTCTTTGTTTACTTAGGCTTTTCTTATCTGATCCTCCAAATTTATTACAGGATCCATTGTATTTCTTCCTTTTCTGAATCCGCTTTGACAACTAGCCATAATATCTGTACTCTCCAAAAAATACATGTCTTTCATTTATCATGTTCTCCATTAATTTACATATATGTGACTTTAAAGCAATCAGCCTATAATTCCCCGGTCTACTTGGATCTTTACCATGCTTCCTTATTATTGGGATAATTACTGCCTCTTTCCAACTTTTCGGTAATCTACCCTCCTCCCACACTCTGTTATATAACATCAATAATTTCTCCTGACTTTCTGGACTTACATTTTTTAGCATACTGCAACATACTTTGTCTTTCCCTGGTGCAGTTTTCCCTGTCCTATTCAATGCCCTTTGCAGCTCTCCCATGCTAAAAGGGGCATCTTGTTCTCCATCTCCACTATTTTTCTAGCATAATGCATTCATGTTCTCTTCCTTTGTTCTTTCTCTATCTCTTTTTCCCTCCTCTGATAAATTATTGGAACTATTTATTTTAACAAAAGCTTTTGCCATCATTTAGACCTTTTCTGTGTTAGAAGGAAATGAAACTGCAGTAACTATCATAACTGGATAACTCCATTCCCTTCTAACCCCCCATCTTTTTAATTATACCACATATTTCTTCTATCGGAGTTGTGTTTCCAATTGAATCACAGTATGTTCTACAAAATTTCCTTTTTGCCTGTCTTACTGTCCTCCTTACTTCTGCCTGAGCTTGTTTATACTGAACCATGTGCTGAAAATTGTCATTTTAACTAACTTGAATGGTTTATTCCTACCTTTAATTACTTCCCTGCATTTATCATCCTACCATGGCATTACTTTCTTTTTATTTTTTCCCTTGCTCTTTGGAATGGCCTCTGTTGCTGCCAATATCATATCTTGCTTTATTTTGTACTCTAATGTTTCAACATCCATTTCAAAATTAATTTGAATTAGATATCTATTAATTTCCTCCTGAAATTTTACCCAGTCCGCTTTTCCAAGTTTCCACTTGTCACTTATACGCTCTACACTTACTGTTACCTCTATATTTATTCTGCACCACACTGGGTAATGATCACTGCCCACTGTTCCTTCTCGAAACACTGACCAATCACATATTGCTGCTATGCTGTTTGTGTTACGATACAGGGAGGTGAGGCGGGAGCAGGTGCAGATCAACGTCTTTATTTTTACACAGCAGACGAAAAACAGGAAACGTGGTCTATACTGAGCAAGATTAATGAGGTTAAAACAAGAAACTGGATGCGAGGCAGGGAACAGAACAGGACACGAAAAGAAGACCACTTAGCATAGGTAACGCATTCACCATTACATCCTCCCCTCTCTCTTCTATGTCTTACAGCCACATAATTACATAAAACAAAATCTAATTGAGTTTTTAACCAAGTCTCTTGTACACATATGACCTCTGTTATTTCTCTCCTATTAGCAACAAATTGCTTAGTCTTGTCCTTTAGCTAATAAACTTGTATTCCATTGCAAAATTAATATTAATATTATTACCCAACAGATGAATTCTCTTGACTTGCTTGCATCCTTAGCTCATCATCTATTTCCTCCCACTTCAGTCCTATCATATCTAAATGATGCTCTGTCACTTTCACAATCACCTGAATCCTTTCTGTTTTGATTTTATTTCAAACATTGCATTTATTACCCCTGCAATGGAAGTGGCCAGTTTATTCTTCTCCATCCATGCATTCCTCTTATCTTGCTGTTCATTTACTTTTCCTTGCTCTTTATTCCCGCTTCCATCCTTATTCTGCTTTTTCTGCCCAGCCAAATTAAATCCATCAGTGTATGATACCTTCTCTTTTAAGCTTATCTGTTACACCTCCACTTCTTTTTTAAGTACCTCACATCCCCAGTATGCTACGCTGTGAGTTCCTCCACAGTTACAACACTTGGGTTTCTTTCCCTCGCCACACTTCCCATATACATGCCCCCCCCCCCCCCCCCATTTTGGCTATGTGTGCAAACTCTTGACATTTGTAACACCTCATTGGTTTTGTTACATACTCCCTTTACATTATATCTTACAAAACCTAGTCTACCTCCTTGGGTAGCTCTTTTTCCTCAAATTCTATTAATACAGATTCTGTTTCCTTTTTCTCTACCCCTCTCGTCAATCTTCTTACACTTTTCACTGTGCCATTTCTCACTTTAATGCTTTCCATTAGTTCTCTTACATTAACACGATTGGAAACCCCATAGATATCACCCTTGCATCCACGGATTCTCTTTTCCCCCACTCTTACAACCTTAAGAACTTTTATTTTTCCAACATTTGCCAGCTTTCTAGCCTTTACCATTTGGACTTCATTATTACACCCAATTAACAAGTTCCCATCTCCTAGAATTCTAGCATATTTCACGTCTACAATCTGTCCCTTAATGATTTTTGGTAATTTAATTGGGTCAGCTTTCTTTATTCCTCCCTCTCCTTCAAATCTAAAAACTACATTTATTATACCCTCTTTCATTATTTTCTCTCTTTCTTCACTTCCTTCACTTTTCAATTCTCCAATGCTGGATGTTTCTTTTTTCTCCCTGACATTTTCCCTTCTTTCCCTTTCCTAAATTCCTTCTGCCCCAAACCTCCCTCACTCATACAGGTTATTCTACATACAGAGTATTTAAAATCAAGAGGGTTGGTGTGGTCTTCTTCTTCTAAAAACTTATGGTGTATACTGCCACCTACTGGATGGAGCATTTTAATTTGTTTGTACTGATTGGTCAGGGAGTATCTTCTATGCGTGCGTCATATTTTTGGGTGGATGTGTATGGAAATTCATTAATCATTTACTTATTATTTCATCAGCCTTATGTATGTGTGTGTGTGTGTGTGTGTGTGTGTGTGTGTGTGTGTGTGTGTGAATGCACCTGAATGTATTGAAGTGAAGGACTATAATTATTAATCATTTACCTAGGACCTTATTATTTCATCAGATGTGTGTGGGAATGCACCAGAACCGGATTTAAAGTTTACTATTGACAAAAATCATTTAGCAATGACCTAAATATTTATTAGATGTGTGGGAACACAGCAGATTACAACAACCTAACATTATTTATCTATAACCTTCATCTGTCAAGATGGTTGATCTATGTGAAGGAACAAACCTAACATTATCTATAATGTAATCTATAACATTATCTATAACCTTCAAAGGTTGTTCTGATTGATCTATGTCAAAGAACCCAACATTATTTATCTATAACATTTATCTGTCAAGATCAAAGGTTGATTTGATTGATCTATGTGAAAGAACACACATAACATTATTTATCTTTGACCTACACGTGTCAAGATAAGGATGATTGGTGATGAACTTTTGACCAAGACATGTCAACATTATACTCTAAAAACAGCACCATATTGTGTCCCTGTCACTATACTGGGGCATTAGGCCCCACACAGAACACAAGGTGAGCACTCCCTGCTGGCCTCACTTCCAGCAGAAACCTTAGTTTTCCCCAAGAGGTCTCCCATCCAGGTACCTGCCAGGCTCAATCCTGCTTAGCTTCAGTGGAACCCAGGCAAGAACTGCAGGGAGATATGACTCTGGTTTGTTTTAGAACAAGCCAGCTGACCCCCCCCCCCCCCGATGCATCAAGAACTTGCGTTCAACATGTAAATAGAAACAATACGTTGGCTCGTCTGAGAAAAGATCCTTTATTCATCAGGTGGAACCATAAGCCACAGCTCAAGAAGGCAGCTGATTAATATGCTTGTGTCAGAAGGCAGTTAGAGGAGCTTCCTGCAGGAGAAAATGATGAGATGTTAGAAGAAAAGCGCAAGCAAATTGTAGTGCTTCATTCTACTGAAGGACTGTCTGGAGCAGATAAGGGAGAACTTCACAAGTTGATGGAGGTCATATATTACCGTCAGTGCTGTGATATAAATGCCACTCCACCTCAGTCACTGTCTGAACTAAAGAGCTCATGGCCTTACCTGTTTTGTCTCAAGGGGATCTCCTTACATTTCCATTTGCTTACTGACATGTCTTTGCTCCGAAGCATCATGATGAGAATTGAAGTGAAAGGGAAGAGGATTCGAAGATTTTTTTTTTTAAAGAAAAGCCAGCAAACATTCAGGTGCATGCTATTCTGTCAAAGTATCAAGAGGGAAATTCTCTGTAACTCCTAATGGCCCATTTTAAAGAGAGAACAGAATCCATTCTAATCAAAGATGTAAGTAATATTACTTGATTTTTCATGTCTGTTTTGTGGGTAGCAGCAACTGCAGCAGATATGGAAGGAGATGGATTAACAGAATCACCCAGATTGATCATCCAAGGCAATTTGCTTTACTCACAGTGTCAATTACACACACATATCCCTTGCTTTCTAGCTCTGTACATTCATACATCTTTGTCCCCTACTTTTTGTTTCACTTTTACGATCTGTTTAAATCTATTTCTGCATGTTTTTTTTGTTGTTGTTGTTGTTTTGTTTCCATCTCTCTCTGTGCCCCATTACTGTCAGTGTCTCTCAACCTTTCTCTCTCTCCTTAGTTAACTAACAGTAACTTCAATATAACAAATATTGGTAACACAGTTTTATTTGTATTTGCTAAGGTTGTATTTGTTAATATTAACACTATTTAGTTCACATGAGCTATCCATGAACAATATGTTTATAGCACTTATTAATCTGAAATTTGATTTTCCAATTTTTTTAATAGGTGAATCAATAATGAGTCTTTATTGGTACATATACAGTAGAGCACAGTGAAATTGTTCTCTTCGCATGACACCATGCACGTGGATGTCAGTGGAAAGTTGTCCTGGGCCCATGTTCAGGGGCATTTGTTGAGGGCCTGGCAGCATTATTTGCAACTTACTACAACTTCAACCTTGCTTATCAGGATGAAGCTGCCTGCACACTTGAATTTATTTATAAGTCAAAGCTTTAACGCTCTCATTATTTATTCTAGACGTCCACATTTTCTTGACTTTTTTATGTAATTGTCCTTACTCAAAAGTTATGGTAAACATGTATTTCCACTTCAGTTTGGACTCCTGGTTCTCATGTCCATTAGGGTCAAATTAACCCCACTCGAAAATAGCTTATATCGCCATTAAGAATGTTTGAGATTCCAGGTTTTTATTAGGATTAAATATTTTGTGGAAACACTTTCACAAATAGGGAAAAGGAACCTCTTAAGATTTATAACAGTGGTTCTCAAACATTTTCAGCATGAGGCCCCCATTGTGTAGGGTGTGGCCCACTAGAGTTGTCAAATTTTCGCAATTTCATTTTTTTCACGCTAGGCTCTTCTGTATTAACTTTCTCAGCTAAGAGACTGTATCCTCTATAAAAACTTAACCATTTTAAATAGTCTTAGGTTATATCAGCATGTGGCTAACAGTACTGCGTCTTAGTGTTCTATGTACAGTTGATTTCATTTATTATTTCTTATTTTTATGTACATCATAATTCGACGGTTTACAATCCCCAATAAAAGATTATTTTTAATAATCTTCTAGAATTTCTATGCATCCCCCCTGGCACCATCTGGCAGCCCCCAGTTTGAGAACCACTGATTTAGAACCAGGCAGACAGTTAACATTGCTGGGTTTCCAGCGAACAATTTTTATGTGAATTTTAAATTTGGTCTTATGAGAACCATGTACAATTGCTCCAAATCTGCCACTACAACTCTTGCCAAACATCTTAGGGAGATCATTCACTGCTCAATCATCACAAGACAGACTCCCTTAAGATAATGTGCATGATGCAGCACAATGATTTGCATTTTCTTTAGCTGAATTTTTAGAAAAACAGCAAGGTCAATTTATTTGTTTCTGCTATACACCAAATACATTTGGGTTTGAGATCAAAAGATGGATATCAAGAGAGAGTTTAGGATTTCAGTTTTTATTTCCTGGTATTTACCAGATGTATGTGTTAAACAACATAAAATTATAGGCAAGCAAAAATATAGGAACAGATAAGACTTCAGGTAAATTAAGGTAAATAACACTTAATATTTGGTTGCACAGCCCAGTGGTTTTCAAAGTGGGGGCCACGGCCCCCTTGGGGGCCGCCAGGGGGCCTTAACAACTTGGTGTGAAAAATAAATAAATACATGATTTTTTCTTTCTCATTCTCAGACAACCACACGCAATCAATTCCTATTGTCATGTAATGAAAAGATGTAAGATGTAATTATTAATAAAAATAAAGGGGAATATATTCCGAAGTCTGTATTTTTAATGTGTTTTAAAGACATCTTGCAAAAGGGGGGCCTCGGTCAAATGTTAATGCCATTTGGGGGGCCTTGCCCTGGAAAAGTTTGGGAACCACTGGCATAGCCCTTGCCTGCAATAACTGCATCAAGCCTGTGACTCACTGTTGAAAATTGTTGGTTTCTTCTAATGTGATGCATTTCCAGGCTTCAACCGCAGCTTTGTTCCATTGTTGTTTGTTTCGGGGTGCTCTCCTTTCAGTACCCTCTTCAAAAGGTGAAATTCTGCTGAATTGGGTTAAGGTCTGGTGATTGCCAGTCTAAAACCTTCCACTTTTCCCCCCAATAAAGTCCTTAGTTGAGTTGGCAGTGTGTTTTGGATCATTGTCTTGCTGCATGATAAAGTTCCTCCCAATTCATTTGGATGCATTTCTCTGTAAACTGGCAGACAAAATGTTCCTGTAAACTTCTGAATTCATGCTGCTGCTACCATCATGAGTTACATCATCAATAAAGATTAGTGAGCCTGTTCCAGAAGCAGCCCTGCAAGCCTAAGGCATGACACTACCTCCACCATGTTTCACAGATCATGATTCTGCTGCTACCATCATGAGTTACATCATCAATAAAGATTAGTGAGCCTGTTCCAGAAGCAGTCCTGCAAGCCTAAGGCATGACACTACCTCCACCATGTTTCACAGATCATGATTCTGCTGCTACCATCATGAGTTACATCATCAATAAAGATTAGTGAGCCTGTTCCAGAAGCAGCCCTGCAAGCCTAAGGCATGATACTACCTCTACCATATTTCGCAGATCATGATCCATGATCCATGATTCATCATGTTTTGAATTATGAGCAGATCCTTTCTTTCTCCACACTTTGGCAGAGGTTAATGTAATAATTTTTGTGGCCCAGCTCTGTATTTCTTTGCAAATTCCAATCTGGCTTTCTGATTCTTACTGCTGAGTGGTTTGCATCTTGTAGAATGGCCTTTCTATTTCTGCTCCCAAAGTCTTCTTCAAATGGTGGATTGTGATACCTTCACCCCTGGCCTGTGGAGGTTGCTGATGTCTATTGTTTTTGTGTTTTTCTTCACAGCTCTCAATATCTGTCATCAGCTGTTGTTCTTTTCCTTGTCCGACCCATTTGGTATCTCTTGCTCAGTGGTTTCTTTCTTTCTTTCTCAGGACATTCCAAATTGTTGTACTGGCTATGCCCAATGTTCCCTTTCAAAGGGAACTCCACGTTGAGTTTAGCATAACACCTTGCATGTGACCAGCATCTGAAGCTTGTATAAAATCATGCCTATTTATAGGCCTGCCATGATCAGGTGACGTGACAATTAAGCGCGTCGCGTGATATATATATGGCACCTGTGAACCGCGCCGTCAGCCTTATTATCTTCAGCGAGACTGCATGTCGGTTGTTTGTGTAAAGGAACAAAAAGATGCTTAATTTCCTCTCCATCTTTTCTCAAAATTTCAGAACTTTTCTATCCCTTTAAAAAAAGAGAAGAAAAAAGGAATGAGAGAGAGAGAAAAATATGAGTGAGAGCATTCAGAATGTGTGTTACGGTTTGCTCCCGTTTCATCACGGGGAGTAGTGCACACTTTCTGTCTGAAGTGTCTAGGGTTGGAGCATGCGATGGCAGCCTAGAGAGGCTACGCATTGTAACGCCTACATCGGCCAGCTCCGCTCGTGACTCGCTCTCTTCTTGGAAGCCGAAGGCGAGTTGGGTTTCAGAGCCTCGTGGATCTGGGCCGGCCGCTGTAGAAGCAGCTAGCCGTCTCAGGTCCGGGGGATCTCTTATGGATCCGGAAGAGGAGCTGGAGAAGAGCACTGCTCTATCTCTTGCTCGGTCTTCCGGGTCCGGCTCTCCGTAGGATTTTAGAGCTCACGTCGCAACTCCTCCTTCCACTATGGAAAGCCAAAAGGGGGGGAAAAAAAGAAAAAAAACCACACACAAAAATCATAGTAATAATTCCACTCTGACTCTGAGGAGCCAGAATGGTGTACTAAAAACTGAGAGCAGCATATAAAGAGCTGCTTGAAGTGATTACTAAGGCTGGATGAGCTTTTTCTCCCCAGTGAAACTAAATCCCGTCAAACTGCAGAAAACTCCCCTTTCTTCTAGAAATGCATGACAAAATATCAGGCTTCTAGGGGAAAACCATGCATAAGCCGTATTTATAACCCCACGAAGGTGGATTATTCGGCCATTGTGGGGAATAAACAGCACGGCTATTTAGCTATGCTGAAGGTGGAGGAGGTGCTTGCGAGCTACCTCTCTCCATTGACAGCAGGTAATTTAGGGGGCCGGCTTTGCTATCCAAGCCACCGTGTACGGCCACCGTAGGACCTCCCCTAGCCAAGGCTGTCCCAAGTTTTCAGTGTTCTCTGGTCAGCGAGCGGTCACAGGGGAACGAAAATCTGATGCTTTCCCTCCAATAGAATGTGGAATAGTTAACGTCACTAAAAGACCGTCTGGCAGCATGGAAACTACTGCCTGTTGAACCTCAGAAAAGTATGCTTTCTCCAGTGCAGTGGACAACTTTTCTAGGGGTTATATGATTCTACTACGATGAGGGCGTTTCTATCCCCAACATGTGTAGGGTCAATCCTATCAACACTGAGCAAGATAAAGCTGGATCTTGGCATCCCCTCCAGTCTCTATGGGAGACTATTGGAGCTTATGGGCAGCCAATGTCATACCATTGGGCCTACAGCACAGGAGACCATTTCAGTGGTGGCTGAGAAGTTGGGGGTTTTGTCCAAGGACGAAACCTCTGAGAGTAATCAGTGTCCCGTGGCGATGCCTACATGCTCTGAGAATTTGAGTGTCCCCAGTTTCTAGCCTTGGATCACACTCTAGGGGTGTCTCCTTAGCGCAAGACGGTAATGATCTGTCGGAGACACCTCCCTCACGTGCTGGAGCGCAGTCTTAGACAGCTGTCCAGCTCACGGTCTCTGGAGTGGCCCTCATCTGGAGTGGCATATAAATTGCCTAGAAATGTGGGCCATATTTCTAGCACTGAAATTCCTTCTTCCTCAATTCAGAGGTCACCTTGTGTTTACAGACAACACAGCAGTGGTCTCATAAATTGACCACCAGGGAGGATTATGTCCGCACCCCCGTTCAGATGTGTCATGATTTCCCTCAATAAATAAATGACCAAGTATAATATTGTTGTCTCATTTGTTTAATTGGGTTATCTTTGTCTAATTTTAGGACTTGTGTGAAAATTTGCTGATATTTTAGGTTATATTTGTGCAGATATACAGAAAATCCTAAAGGGGTCACAAACTTTCCAGCACCACTGTACGTATTTATGCATTCTACAGTTTTGTGGTATACAGTGAGGGAAAAAAGTATTTGATCCCCTGCTGATTTTGTACGTTTGCCCACTGACAAAGAAATGATCAGTCTATAATTTTAATGGTAGATTTATTTGAACAGTGAGAGACAGAATAACAACAAAAAAATCCAGAAAAACGCATGTCAAAAATGTTATAAATTGATTTGCATTTTAATAAGGGAAATATGTATTTGACCCCTCTGCAAAACATGACTTAGTACTTGGTGGCAAAACCCTTGTTGGCAATCACAGAGGTCAGACATTTCTTGTAGTTGGCCACCAGGTTTGCACACATCTCAGGAGGGATTTTGTCCCACTCCTCTTTGCAGATCTTCTCCAAGTCATTAAGGTTTCGAGGCTGACGTTTGGCAACTCGAACCTTCAGTTCCCGCCACAGATTTTCTATGGGATTAAGGTCTGGAGACTGGCTAGGCCACTCCAGGACCTAAATGTGCTTCTTCTTGAGCCACTCCTTTGTTGCCTTGGCCGTGTGTTTTGGGTCATTGTCATGCTGGAATACCCATCCACGACCCATTTTCAATGCCCTGGCTGAGGGAAGGAGGTTCTCACCCAAGATTTGACGGTACATGGCCCCGTCCATCGTCCCTTTGATGCGGTGAAGTTGTCCTGTCCCCTTAGCAGAAAAACACCCCCAAAGAATAATGTTTCCACCTCCATGTTTGACGGTGGGGATGGTGTTCTTGGGGTCATAGGCAGCATTTCTCCTCCTCCAAACACGGCGAGTTGAGTTGATGCCAAAGAGCTCCATTTTGGTCTCATCTGACCACAACACTTTCACCCAGTTATCCTCTGAATCATTCAGATGTTCATTGGCAAACTTCAGACAGGCATGTATATGTGCTTTCTTGAGCAGGGGGACCTTGAGGGCACTGCAGGATTTCAGTCCTTCACGGCGTAGTGTGTTACCAATTGTTTTCTTGGTGACTATGGTCCCAGCTGCCTTGAGATCATTGACAAGATCCTCCCGTGTAGTTGTGGGCTGATTCCTCACTGTTCTCATGATCATTGCAACTCCACGAGGTGAGATCTTGCTTGGAGCCCCAGGCCGAGGGAGATTGACAGTTCTTTTGTGTTTCTTCCGTTTGCGAATAATCGCACCAACTGTTGTCACCTTCTCACCAAGCTGCTTGGCAATGGTCTTGTAGCCCATTCCAGACTTGTGTAGGTCTACAATCTTGTCCCTGACATCCTTGGAGACCTCTTTGGTCTTGGCCATGGTGGAGAGTTTGGAATCTGATTGATTGATTGCTTCTGTGGACAGGTGTCTTTTATATAGGTAACAAGCTGAGATTAGGAGCACTCCCTTTAAGAGTGTGCTCCTAATCTCAGCTCGTTACCTGTATAAAAGACACCTGGGAGCCAGAAATCTTTCTGATTGAGAGGGGGTCAAATACTTATTTCCCTCATTAAAATGCAAATCAATTTATAACATTTTTGACATGCGTTTTTCTGGATTTTCTTGTTGTTATTCTGTCTCTTACTGTTCAAATAAATCTACCATTAAAATTATAGACTGATCATTTCTTTGTCAGTGGGCAAACGTACAAAATCAGCAGGGGATCAAATACTTTTTTCCCTCACTGTACATGTGCATTTGGGTGGAAAATGAGGCACTTCTGAGATACTTTACTATGTTGGTTGCCCATAACTAGCCCATTTTTCACCTCAAAAAGTATTTAGATCTTGATAGGAACAGTTTATACTGTTATAGAGTTTACTTTACATCTTTTTGAAGGTTCGCGTTGCATGTCTTTAAAAAATGAATTCATGTGTTATGCAAAAATACACATTGCACAAACATTTATTAGCTGCCCCAACAAATACCCTTAAACATCTATTGTATGTAAGTTTCAAGTAAGCAGGTTTTCTTGTCTCTGTACTGAGAAATGTGTCAAAATTCTTGTTTGGTAGGTAGTAATCATACTGAAAAAGATTGAATGTTCCTTTGAACCTCACACTCAAAAAGTAATGACATGATAGAAACAAACATTATTTATCATTACAGTATAAAATGGGTATTCTTTATTTACTGCAACATATCATTGCCAACTTTTATTTTAAGACATTTTATAGACCATATACTTGCCTAGAAAAGCCTTACACAAAATAACCACAGGTTAGGTGAAATGTTTGATGTGATCTGGCTAAAAGATAAAAAATAAGATTAAAAATAAAAAGCTCTTTAGCTAAATATGTAGAGGAATCATCACATTCCTATTCTGCATATACTGATGCTTATGAAAACAGTAGAAGGTACAGAAAAGCAAGTATTAGCCTTCACCATCTGAAACTGATACCACTGTCATATGGTGGGGAGAGACCATCTAAGCTAAGACTCACTAATTAAATTGGTAAAACTGTTAAATTGGCTAATGGTCAAATAATATCCAAGAATGCACCAATATATAGATGACAATGAAATTAATGTCAGTCTCTAATCTCATTTTAGATTTTTGAGTTGGCGGTTGGTGGAGCTTATCTTGCCTTCCATAGAGTCCACTTTATTTATCAGAGAGTCCAGTAAGACATCTTGATCATCAATCTCTGCTTGCAAGCCCAGACCCAAATTCCTCAGTCGACTCAGACCCTTAGACATCTCATCTTGATACATCACACACACACACAGACACACACACACACACACACACACACACACACACACACACACACACACACACCATTTGAATGCACAAAGCAGGTAGTTTCTTTTAAAAAAAAAAAAATGTTTGTTCATTCCTTATTTTATTTCTTAATTAATTTCTCACCTAAGTTATTGTCCAGATGCTGATGAGCAGCTTTCAAATCTATATTGTTTGAGTATCCATTTTGAGATGATTCATTATCAAATGAAGCTCCAAAACCTATTTGGCCAAACATAAGATGTGAGCTTTATCTTGAACAAATAATGAAAAAAAATTATTATTTATTTTTTGGTTCCATAAATGATTATGTCTTTATTGACACCCACTGCATGTATATTCACACAGACAGATAAACATGACAGCTTTTCAGTAAAGAATATTACTTGCCACAAAACCAATTCCAGATATCCAGATAGTTCAAATAGCTAAAAGAACAAATACCTCAAAAGATTTGATATGGCTCAAAGCTGCAATGATGTCTGTATTTGCACATCAGCGTAACCACAGAGCCACTTCAAATAAGCAGAAAAAGACTTACCAGATGTGTCCGGTATCCTTAGGTTGGGATGGCTGGCCTCATATTTACCTTCATGCTTCTTGCTTTCTGCCAGTGTATTCTGTAATCTAACCGTTAGTCCACAAATGACATACAAGGACAAAAAAATTTTATAGCTGGCAGTAAATGTAAATTTTATACTCAAAATGTCTGAGTAGATTACTTGAGTAACAGTTTTGCAGTGTACAATATTGACTCCTAGCATTATTTTACAGTGAGCTATACAACTTTTATAACATATATAACTTAGCTTGACCATAATGAACAAATGTATAGACTTTGTACCTGTTGCTGGCCTCATAGACTGGTTGTTCCTTCTGTGGAGGCCTTGGCTCAGAATTTCCTTTGAAATAGTTAACCAAACCTCCCCATACACTCTTAATAGAGTTTATGTGCTTTTGACTAGTCTTCATGTCCTGTGCCATATTATCAACCATTCTCTCTGTCCTCTTCAAGGCCTCACCCTGACGAATCAACTCCTATTGAGACAAAGAACAAAATTACACATACATATACAGTGTATGGCCAAAAGTATGTGGACACCTGACCAGCACACCCATATTTGGGCCTTCCCCAAACTGTTGCCACAAAGTAGTAACCGCATGATTTTACAAGATTAACAATGCCCCTGTGTACAAAGTGAGCTCCATAAAGACATGGCAATGTTTATGTAGAAAAACTCAAGTGGCCCAAGCCCTGACCTCCACTAAACACATTTGGGATGAATTGGACTGCACACAATTGGACTGCACACCAATCCTAGTCATAGGGGTGGGCGATCTTCCCAAAAAATCATATCATGACCTTCATAACACAAACAGAAATTCACCATCCGCGAACTGAATTGCATTGAGATGTACTATCGAGAATATCCAGACCGGAACAAGCCTAGGGACTTATCTATTTGCACAATTAAAAACTTTTAATATTGCTTTTAATATTGCAGTTGTCAAGATGGTCATTAAAATGTATGTTAAACTTTATTTTAAATATTAAAGTTATCAACAGATAATAGATAACACAACCATTAAATAAGATTAATTATAGTTAGCTCTGATATATTAATATTATTAATTAATAATAATATTAATGAATATTATTAATTAATATAAATTAATATATATTAATAATATTAATAATAGTTGAGTTCTGAGTAATTACTTCTAGTGCTTTGATTCTAGTGCTTTCTTCAGATTGTTGGCAATTAGCTCCCCAGTGTGGTTTTCAGGGCAGTAGTTTGTTTGAAGACATGCACTTTTTAGCTTCCAGTCATCAATAAAATGGCTGGTTAGACTCAGGTATGTCTCAGATGTATGACTGGACCATAAGTCACTCATCGGTGCAAAAAATTTGTCGTGCTTTATTTGTGCAGCAATCCTCTGTCGGCATTCACTATATATGTGGGGAATGGCGGTATTAGAAAAATATTTGCGACTGGGCAGATCATAACATGCATCGAAAGTGTACATCAGTCCCTTGTTGTCCACAGCTTTGAATGCTTCCTATTTCCTTGGCTAGATAGAATGTGACCGCCTCAGACACCGCTTTCCATTGTTTGCTGCTTTCATCATATTATTTCGACTGCTCTAATGCGTCGATCAGTAATAACTGTTTGTTTTGGGACCTTGGGAGATACAGATGAGTGGGGATGTTGTACCGACCTCAGTGAAACACTCGCGGCATTTTCCTTTGGATTCTTAATTTTAAGGTGGTTGAAAAGATTTGTAATATTACCTCCGGAAGTGCTGACAACGTTTACAGATAACTTTGCTTTGAGAAATATCTGACTATGCATAGCCAAATCGCTGCCACACTACTGACGCTGAGTCCTTTTTTGGCACCAGCTCCTCATCTGGGGCGGCTGTGGTTCAGGTGGTAGAGCGGGTTGTCCTCTAATCGTAGGGTTAGCGGTTATCCACCATGCTGCTAGCTCATGTTGGTTTTCAAATACGTCAGGCATGAAAGATACATGATAGACACGTGATATAATTTGGCCAATCAGCATAGCCATCTAGTAGGCAATCATTCTGTTGTAGTTTTAACATTATTATGAGGACATAAAAGGTCATGATCTCCATGATTCGCTTGAAAAGTAGAATGTGGACATCTTCAAGATCGATCACGATAGAAAATAGTCAGTTCACCCACCTCTACTTTGTTGCTTGACATGAGTGCCGATCTCACTCATGCTGTTGTGGCTGAATAAACATAAATCCCCACAGCCATGTTCCAAAATCTACAGGAAAGCCTTCCCAGAAAACACACACACACACACACACACACACACACACACACACACACACACACAATATCCCTCCCTACCATGTCTTCACAGTGTTCCATGGTACATTTACTGTTTTGGAAATTCTTTTATACCCCTCTCCTGATCGAGACCTTTTGACAGTGAGATTCTGGGCATGCTTTTTGTGGAACATGGCTTCAGCAGTCAGATGAAACCAAGAAGATGTGAAGAAATTCCTAAAGAAACAGCTGATTTGTGTATTTGTGGCTTTCTACCTGTGCAGTTGTGGATTCTGAAACATTTCTAACATCAAGACATGCACATAAAACCACAAATAGGTGGACTCCACACACCGTCTACTCAAGACAATCAGATAACAGCCACTGACCAATTGCACTGACCAATCATAGCACATTCTCGCTCCAACCAATCATATCTGTGAATTTAATTTGTTTTTGTGAAACTCCAAACATATATTTGTCGATATCATTCTATTTATTTGTGAATTTGTTCAATTTTGGTGAATATCACTACATTTATTTGTTGATCATAATCTATTTATTTGGAAATATAAAACAATTCTAACCACATATCTCACAGTCACATAAACTCTCATCCACAAACAAGAGGCCAAACTATCAGTAACCTCATCTACCCTCCTCTGTTGTCTAAGTCTCAAACAGCAATGGTAGGTGGGCTCTGGAATTGTCTGCTGTAAAGAAAGCTGACTTCATCTTAGCTTTAGCTTATCATTACTCTCTTTACTTTCTGGCACAAACCGAGACCTGGATATCGCCATAGATCTCAGCTACACCAGCTGCTCTGTCCTCTGCCTATGCTTTCTATCACACTCCATGAGAATCTGGCAGGGGTGATGATACAGGTCAGCTGTTGTCTCAGAGATGGTGCTTCACACCTCTCTCCCTTTCTTATCTCAACATCCCATCCTTCGAATTCCATGCAGTTACTGGTACCTCCCCGATCAACCTTCTCATCATTGTCATCTACTGCCTTACTGGTGCCTTAGGAGACTTCCACTGAAGAAATGGACATGCTCCTCAGTCTTTTCCCTACTGACAGCACTCCTCTTACTGTCCTCAGAGACTTCAACCTCCCATCCATCAAGCTCCAGTCCTCTTGCCTTCTCCTTCTTCTGCATTCCTTCTCATTCACATTCTCCTTGACACAAGAAGGCTTGGCATGAAGTTGGTGTTACAATTATTCCCAAAGTTCAATAGGGTGGACATTAGGGGTGCATGAGTGCAGGCCAATTAAGTTCTTCCAAACCAACCTTGGTAAAGCATATCTTTATAGACCTCTCTTTGTGCACAGGAAAAATGTCATGCTGGGACAGGTTTGGGCTTGGCCCAATAGAGTTCTAATGAAAGGAAATCTTAATGCTACAGCATACAAAGACATTCTAGACAACTATGGGTTTCCAATGTTGTGGCAACAGTTTGGGGAGTGTCCAAATACAGGTGTGATAGTCAGGTGTCCACATACTTTTGGCCATATAGTATACAGCTTAAAGAATTTTTATTCTAAAAATGGTGCATTTATGTTTTTAGTAAACTTTAGCAAAGTGCCAACTCACATCCCATTTTCACTCTAACCTCCACCCAGTTATCTACATAATAAAACAGACACTCAATATTCATATTCATAGTAGTTCAGTAACAAAGAAGAGCAATGAATTTATACTACAGTTTAGCAGCAGTAGCTAGCTACTGTAGGTACTGTTAGCAATAAATCTGCTGATTGTGTGTGTGGAAGTGGGGGTGTGCTCGAGTGCCAGTTTGTGAATGGAGGGCGGAGCCTGAGAAAGTGAATGGTAAGGAGTGCACACCTGCAGGGAATTCTACTAATGAGTGTGTGTTTCTTTGCAGTGAGCTGAGGCGAGGATGAGGGAGAGAGATGCGCTCCGAGAGAGAGAGAGAGAGAGAGAGAGAGAGAGAGAGAGAGAGAGAGAGAGAGAGAGAGAGAGCGCGCGTGCAACCAGCAGAGAGACATGCGTGTGCGTGCATGTGATTAAAGAGCTGAAAAGCTAAAGTAAAAATTAAAGAGCCTTTTGAGTTGTTCCAAGCCTGCCTTGCTTCCTCATTTCTGCCCGAACTTGGGAAAGTGTAGCAGTATGCTTAATATAAGGATCAACATACACAGTCAGCTTCGATGATAATAGTGTTGTGTAATCTGTTGTTCCAAAATGTGTTATAACCTCTATGGGGCGTTTAAATAACATCTATGAATGTCAATAATTTTCACATATTTTTGAGAGAAAAATTTGTGGTAAAGTCCTCACAATCTTCTAGCCTATTTATATTAGAGGAAAGGCAAGTACATGCACAAAATTTGAATCGCTGTATAAATGTTGATTTTATAACTGTTATATTATACTTTTTGCCCATATTCTCCAAAAGGTGTTGTTAATTCTGGAGTTTACTACAATTCCTTTGTGAGCATTTTTGTCATGTAAAATTCTCTAACCTCTGCTGTCTCTGTCCCGATTTTCTCAGAATCATAGATGAGGCAGAGGGAACGACTGCTGCTGTCCATGGCAGAGTGAGCTGTGCGCATCACCTCTTGCTTCAGCTGCCTCTGGCGTCGATCTGCTGGGTTCATTGTGCTTTCTCCTTCATAACCATCATCGAAGTTAAAGCGTTTTGCTGCTGGTGTGGCATGCTCTTCATCATCTGCAAACGGGTTGTGTGAGTTTGGATACATTGCCACCCTCAGACAAGGTCTGGATTATGTGGAAGCCTATATCAAAAGGAATGGGAAATGGTTGAATCTTCTCAAGTCTTTGCAATAAAATGTGTAAATATGTGCAATGTGTAAATAAGGCAACCGGCCAATAACAGGTCTAATTAGCTGCTTACCCACCCACAGACTAGCCCATGCTAATTTAGGGGAGAGCACTTAGAGAATGCCTCCACAGCCAACAAGTTTAGTCGTACATCTGACCTTGCTGTGACCGTGACCCTGATATGTTCTCATCTGCTGGTTTCAATTTCCATATTCTAAAAACATTCAACCACTTGTTCTTGAGCTTTTGTGCTAATCACATACACACACACACACACACACACACACACACAAAACCCAAAAACATACTGTGGTGGAGGACTAACAAAGCAATTCATTTACCTTGCAGCATCTGCAGGAAGTAGATTATGGATAAAAAATTTCTCCAGAAAAAAAAAAACAATGGTGAAAAAAGGTGAATAAGCTAAATAAAGAAAGTTGGTAAACTAGTTATTACTATAGTCGTGGTGTCTCACTGAGGTCTTCACGCCCTTGACATGCACTACAAGATAATACATGTTATTTGCGTCATCTAATATATTATATTATATTATATATATAGAAAAATCTGGAATTTTTTAACATTTCAATTATTAACTTAATTTAACTATTTAAATTTGAGCAAATATTGTGATACTGTAATATTGACTATGACCACTGACCACACACAAATGGATTTGATCTAACATGGATCATCAGGTTTTACACAAACTTGTGGAGTCTGTGTCAGCTTGACTGCACACTGTCATTAAGGAAAACATTGACATACAAACTCTTAAAAAAAAAAAGAAACTCTTAAATTCATACAGTGGTGCTTGAGTTCATTTTGTGAAATTTAGAATTTAGTTTAAGTTTTCTAAAGTTTAGAATGTTCTATATTTCTGCATAAATGTGACCTAAAACATGGACTAAAATGTCTCCAAGCCGATGTGCAGGAATAACCGACAGTTATAGGAAACATATACTTGCAGTTATTGCTGCACAATTGGGTCACATCAGATACTGAAAGCAAAGGTTCACATATTTTTGCCACTCACAGATATGTAATAATGAATCATTTTCCATAAAAAATTACCAAGTGTAATATTTTTGTCTCATTTGTTTAACTGGGTTCGTGTTGTCTACTTTTAGGACTTGTGTGAAAATCTGATGATGTTTTAGGTCATATTTATACAGAAACATAGAAAAATCTAAAGGGTTCACACCACTGTATTTCTATGATTCTGCTTTTCACTCAAGTTGTTTCAATATCATTTGTAATGAAACCCTTGTGTGGTGTTCCGGGTATGCAGTGGTAAGTACCTACCAAAAGTGTTTCAAGGAAAGACAACTGGTGAACTGGTGTCAGGCTCATGTGGACAGCCAGGTGTGTGTGCATTGCTTACCTGGAGAAGAGGTGGCACCAAGATGCATTATGGGAAGAAGGCAAGCCACCATAGACAGTGTGATGCTCTGGGAAATTTTCTGCACGGAAACCTTGGGTCCTGGCATTCATGTAGATGTTACTTTGACATGTACCACCTACCTAAACATTGTTGCAGACCAAGTACACCCCTTCATCGCAACGGTATTTCCTAATGGCAGTGGCCTCTTACAGCAGGATAATGCACCCTGCCACACACAAAATTTGTTCAGGATTGACCTGACCTCCAAATCCCCCAGGTCTCAATCCAATCAAGCATCCATGGGATGTGCTGGACGAATAAGTCCGATCCATGGAACTCCCACTTCACAACTTACAGTACTTAAAGGATCTGCTGCTAATGTCTTGGTGCCAGACACCACAACACAACTCCAGAGGTCTTGTGGAGTCCATGCCACGACGGGTCAGAGCAGTTTTTGGTGGCACAAGGGGACCTACACAATATCAGGCCGTTGTTTTACTCATAAGCCTGAGTGCCTCTTCTAAAGCATCCATTTTTTCGTTTCGCGATTCGGGAAGTGTTTAAGTACCTAAAGAGGGTAACCGATATGCGTGCTACAAGATTAAATATTGGCAAGTAACACAGTCAAACATATTTTTTTCATTTATATGTATATCTGGATGGGACTAAAAGTATCAGAGGACCACTGAGATTGGCGAAGAACAGTAGGTAATAATTCAGCCTGTTATTTTCTCAGAGGAGGACGGATAAAAAAATCCACATGACCGATCCAAAATACAATAACAGAGTAACACTTGTGAACACTTGTTTTTTTTTTTTTCTTTTCTTTTTCCGAATAGGCCTTTTGGAAATCTCTAGCAATGTAAGAACTACATCCAAGTTGACATTGGATGAAAAATATAATGTATACAATGTATAATTACACACTTGTATTGTTGGTTTAATTGAAAGCGGAATTCGACTGCTACTGACAAAGCATAGGCAGCAAACAGCAGCAATAGGTTCCCTGTCGACAACCTCATGATTTACACCTAATTTAACGACTTACACTTCATGTAATGACTCCTTCCGTGACATTTTTCTAACACCAGCTTCAAGAAACATACTATTACAGTCATTTAAAAAATACCAAGAGCAGACCTTACCCGTTATCGCTGTCAGATTGTCCAAAATACTTCCTGTCTAGGCGTTGACGTCAAAAGGTGTGTTCGAAGCAACTGCTGCTGTATATGGTCGAAACTCGTGATTTCCGACCTCCGACTAGGAGAAGAAAACAAAAACAAATACGTGCTCCCTTAACCCGGAACTGCTACTCAGTAACTCGGGATGATCTCCTTTTAAAAATAAAAATAATAATTGAATCAAAGAGACATACAACCATATATTTTGCACAATAACAACAGGGGAATAAATGACACAACTCCAAATTCAGCATAAATTATAACATATTGAGCAAAGTACTCTATTCAAAAAGACGAGATGTATTCATAGACTTCATGTTCCGTCGCCCTGTTCACTGAGTCATAAAACATTTTTAAATCTATAGCCTACGAAAAATCTGAAACAGGGTTTGATGGCGGTTACCTTCGCTTTATGCAAATAAAAATGTCGAAGCAAAATTAACAATTTTATAGTGTCATGAACTAGACAAGCCAGTGTTACAGTCTAAAAACAATCCGCTTGTTAAGTCTGACGTCATGTGTGACATAAAGCCATTTCAGTTGTTCCGAATAGTTCAGGGGGGTATTCCAGAAAGCAGGGTTAATTTAGTGTCACATAAACCCTGAACTCACGGTTGATTAACCCAAACCTTGCTTGATCGGAGTATGTTGGTTCCAGAACACCGGTTAGGAGTTAGTTCAACCAACCTCCAAATGTTAACTCAGAGTTAATGCGCGTGCACGGCGAGTAAATTTTTTTAATGGATCGCCGATTTCAGGAGTTACCATCGAAAAAAGCGAGCTGCATTCTTAAGCGAAGCAGAGTTAGAGGTTTTAATGCATGCTTATGAGGATGCATGCTAATGCATGCTTATAAAGCCATTTATACAAAAAAGTAACACTAATACGATATTGCGTGAATTTACAAGTTCATAAATATCTGAAAAGTTTCCTTCCATTATGATGCTAAATTAAACATTGGTCCTATTAGACACATGCCGTAACATTTATATATATGCCTTTACTTTTAGCCCTCCATCAATTTCTTAACACTGTATATAGTACTAATAATATAATAGGCTTTTATATTTTATCAGGTGTAATCCTTCTGGACCCAGAAGAACTTGGAGCCAAGTCAAAATGAAACACAAAAAAAAGATATTTCATAAACTTCCTAAATTGTAAACTAACTAATTGGCCCGACCTTCTATAATAACCTTTCTCTACGTTCTATATAGCCACAGAAAGAAGGCCCATAAAATGGGTGGGGGGACCCACTCTCTCTGGCTGAGGAGCTGCCACTGTCCCCTAATCAAGGGGGTAGTTCATCAGAGTCAGCCACCTCCCATGATATAAATAGCTTGGTAAAATTTATGTGTAGCATATTAGTACTTAAAAATAAATAAATAAATCAATAAAAATACAAGGCTTAAGTTTCCAGTGCTTTAAGTGATTTATCCTTAAACAATCAAGATGACAATAAAAACTGCCACCGTCTAAGAAAGGAATTTTAAAATAACACTTTATTGGCAGTGTTTCACTTGTGTATTATGCATGTTTATTTTATTTTACTGCATTTGGTGTGTACTGTAATCTTAATTGTAATGCCCCTACTAGATGTTCCTTATGTCTTTGTATATTGGTTGTATTTGTTTGAGAATGTACATGATTTCAATTTTCTTACAGTTGCTGATGGACACATTGTGTTAATTGACCCTCCTGCCACAGCACACCCTGCCACAGTTGAAAGTGATTATTGTCTTCAGGTATTGTTTCTGCTTGCTATACCAAACATCATTAGTAATTTGCACTGTAGGCTGAAGATGAAGAGACCACCTCTGCTGTGACAGAGGTACGAAATTAAGATTCTGGGGGGCCCACAGAGGTATAACATATAATGCATTCCCTTTTTTTTTTTTTTTTTTTTAAAGATGTGATTATTAAAACTTTGTAATTGTCCCCTAAAGGATTATGGCTGGGGATTCCTGTACAGAGGACAGTCCATCTACCTCCACACAGAATCTTGGCAGTGTAAAAAATTGTTTTCAGTTTCCAAAAATATTTGATCTGTGTATGTATTACAGACATTTATAATATCAATTATATTATCATTTTGTCTCCCTGCAAAAAAGCTGAATAAAGTCCATCTTCAAAGGCAAATTAGAAAAAGTGACATGGAGATGGACCTTTTACAACGAAAAATGGAGGGAAAAAAGGTGAATATAAAAAAGACCAGGCTTGAAATTGAATTGCTGAAGCACTGGTTAAAGGTGGACAAAGTATTTGCATACTGATTATTATCATTCTGTCAATTATTGTTGAGTGGTAAAGCAATGAATTCAAATGTCTTTTTCAAGTACAAAAAAATTAAGAAACAATGAACATCTACAGTACTTTGCATTTGTGCACTTTGTGTCATTTAATTAGAAATGATGTGGGCAGCTCACATCTTGTAACACCCTGAAATCTCTTTGGATCACTGGGGGTTCCTCTTGCCATCTTCATCAATGGTTCATCATGGTTTATAGTCAGGGAGCTGCACAAAATTGTGTAGGAACCGTTTGAGCGCAAGGCATACTGTATGAACGGTTCTACACACTGTTGCCTTTTCCACCTGTTCTGCATCACCCACATTATACACAGAAGAGAGATGGTTTGTATGTTTTTTTAAACCATATCTTGACAGGTCTAGTTCAAAGGCCATCATAAATCAATATGATGTTGAAATGTTTAGGTCAAAAGGTCATCACCAATCATCCTTATCTTGACAGGTTGGTCAAAGATAAAGAATGTGATGTGTGTGTTCTTTCACATAAATCAATCAGGTCACCCTTTGATATTGACAGATGAAGGTTAAAGATAAATAATGTTACGTGTTCTTTCACATAGCTCAATCAAAGCAACCTTTTACGGTTATAGATAAATAATGTTAATTTTGTTCCTTCACAAAGATCAACCTTTGATCTTGACAGATGAAGTTTACAGATAATTAATGTTAGGTTTGTTGTAATCTGTTGTGTTCCCACACATCTGATAAATATTTAGGTAATTGCTAAATGATTATTGTCAATAGTAAACTTTAAATCTGGTTCTGGTGCATTCGCGCACACACACACACACACACACACACACACACACACACGAGGCTGATGAAGTAATAAGTAAATGATTAATAATGAATTTCTCTACACATCCAACCAAAAATATGACACACACACACACACACACATACACACACACCAAAGATACTCCCAGACCAATCAGAACAAAAGAAATTAAAATGCTCCATCCAGTAGGTGGCGGTATATATAACATAAGTTTTTAGAAGAAGAAGAAGCCCACACCCACCCTCTTGATTTTAAATACTCAAGAATAATCTGTATGAGCTTTCAACATGGCTACTGCTTGCCCTAATGCACCGAAAAAAGTTCACACTTTGGGAACATTAGAAAAAGTTTTAGAGCATGAAAAGATTCAATATTGGGTAGTGTCAAACGGTTGTACAGCCGGATTTTTTTTTGATGCAGAAAAAGGAGACGTTGTGCTTTTCAAGTTCTCGGTCCCAGGTCACATCCACTGGAGTCGTGCTACTGAGACCCTAACTTTTGACGAGGGTGACTGGAAAAAGTTAAAGGAAAAAGTTCTAGGATTTTGACTACACTGTTAGAATAGATTTCTTTTCACCGGATGCGTACAGGCATAAATGGAGCAGTACATCTCTCTAATGCAAATATCACATCAGAGCAACAAATTTCTCCAAGAACCAGGTTTCACTGCACTGTGTTGCTCTATTAACCATTGACTACGCATCTGATAACAAAGAAAACTGTGAAGTGAGGTATGAACGAACCAGCTGGCACAATCTACAATGCTATTTCCAACAAATCGCTGAATTATTCCAAAAATTTGGAAGAAACAAAGAAACAGTGGAAATAAAAGTATGGCTAGAAGATCTCTTCTGAGATTGTCAATATACTACTCTTGAGCAGAAACTCCATCTTCCCCACAACTCCTCCCGCATGATTTATAAATGAGTCTGATGTTGGGAAATTATATTAGATTAAAATATAAAATAGAGTCACTAAGAAAAGGGAGAAAAAGACCTACTGTACGTAGAGCAAGAATAAGGGGGCGGCAGCAAGGTGAGCCTGCAGAAATAGATAAGAAGAGTCCTGCGTGTGTACAAAAGACACGCCCACAGACACTCGCACGAACACAGAGAAGAGTTTAAGAAACTTTATGCAATTTAATTAAGTAAACACCTATAAAAGAATTATTTTTTTAACAGAGGTTTTACACGAGAAATCGGGGGATGAATGCTTTTCCTGTTTACGGCCCAAGGAAGTTGAGAAGCCTGAGTGCCTTTAGACGCGGTAGAAATCGTAGGTATAAGACATCGTATAGCTCGTCTGGATAGCTGCATCTGAATATCTTTTCTTCATGAGGGGTACTGAGATAGAAGTTTGAGTAGATGCCTCCGTTCTCTCTTTCTGTAAAGGCAGCACGGTTAATTGGGTCTGTGTAGGAACTGTTGCCGTCTTCCTCTTAAAGGATGCTCCATGGGCTTGTTTAGAAGGCCCAGGGTTGATGGGATTAGATCGTACATCTAGAAATTATGGATATTAAAGAATACTTAAACATACATAAAACATACATGGGGCTGGGCAGGAAAAACAACAAGGAGGATGGATAGAGAACAGTTTGTACTCACCCATGGTTCAGCGAAAACAAGAGATGCAGGAGGAGAAAAGGGGGGGGGGATCTTTAGGTTGAAGGAGATAAGGAAGAAGCCTCCCAAAAGTAATAAATAATAAAGAAAAACAGATGTTGGCTAATGACGCACGAGAACAGATGGAGGCAAAAGTTATACTAGAAAAAACTTGAGGGCCAACACAGTGAAAAGGTACAAGTTGAGATAAGAGGGTCCTCCCTAAAGGTACATGGATGCTTTAATTGTATATAAGACAACTGTAAAGGATTGTACTTTGATACTTGCCACCTACGGGTCAAGCATGTATCCCTGGTCCAGTAATACTGGTTTGTTTGGTAACTTGCTGAATAAACTTGTCTTATCTGTATCCAGTCTCCGAGAGTTTTGGTAAAGTTATTTCTCTGAAGTATAAGTCAGATCGGTTAATGAAGTATATAAGTGTTAAAAGTTATTGAGCTAGCAGGGCCAGTGCAGGCCGAAGAAGACGAAATTTTCCTGCACTGACTACATATCAAGTCAAAGCCTTCTGAGCATCAACAAGTGATATGGCTCGTGAACTCAGAACCGTTTTTTTACAACTCTGTTTCTACCCTGGATGTGACCAGTTTGGGTTTTGAAGACGGCGATATGGCTTGTGAACTCAGACCTGTTTTCTACAACTCTGATGCTACCTTGGATGATGATGTGACCAGTTTGGGTTTTGAAGATCGCGAAAACCTAGGAAAAAGAAATCTGACCTATCTGACAACGAATGATGAAACTGATGGGTGTATAACCAACACCGTGCTAGCCATCATACGTGTGGTTAAGGGAGAACTGTTGGACAGAATTATTGATCAAGATCTGAAAGACAACTGCCATGGGTGCATGATCGAACATCCGAGTCAACTCCAACACTCGTGTTTGTTCAATCCTGATGAGTACTATCTACACCTAAATGCCTACAGATTGGTGAAAAAACTGTTTAAAACATGGTTCAAATACACATTGGCAAGAGGTCTGATATTGTGTGGTATCAAACACACTCCATCCCTGGAAAAAATTCTAGGTATCACCGAAGCCATCGTGTGTGAATGGCGAAACGAGCCTCACATCAAAACCGTTCTGAACAAGGGCAAAGAGAAAACCAAAGACATTTTCATTGAACAGGTGTATGAAGATGTTGTGGACCACTGGACCTTTCACTCATCTCTGGAACCCACTGACCAGCCACATACATGGGAAACTTCCAAACACGCCACGTCTATTCTGACTGCATGTGACAAAAAATTCTTCTTGCTGAAGAAATTCGTGAATACTGTGTGTCCTTTACACACTTGTGTGTATCAAGTTTTATCTTACATGTTTTGCTCAAAAGTTTGAATGTAAAACTAATCATGTATCTAAACCTATGTGTGATTTTGTTTTTGTAAAATTGTTTAGAAAGGAAAATGTTACTTTGGTTGAATATGTAATACCTTGCTCAGGTGTTCTGAAATAAAATGCTTCACCTTAATCTTCACCTGCATTTGATCATTCTTGTCTTGACACTCGAAAATGACTGAATGTTTGATGAAGAATGTATATCATATGCCGTCAGAACCTGGTTCGTATGGTGGCATTGATAGTTTGCAAAGAGCTATTGTTGAGAAAAATAGGTAAAAGACCTAATGATACAGAAATAAAAAATTGGTTACCAGAGCAGGATGCGTACAGTGTACATAAACCAGTATCTACAAAGCTTAAAAGAAACAAGGCTTTTGTAAAGAATATCGAGGAGCAATGGCAAGCTGATTTAGGCAATATGAGCACCCTGTCAGAGAGTAATGACAATGCAAAATTTATGATCACGTGTATAGATATTTTATCCAAATATGCCTGGGTACGTGTGTTACGAAACAAGACCAGACTTGAGGTAACTAAAGCCTTTGATTCCATTCTAAAGGAAGGTAAAGTCCCCAAAAAAGGGAAGGAGCTTTTTAACAAAAATTTTCAAACATTAATGAAAAAACATGACATTGTTCCCTTTGCTACGGGTACGGGGCAAAAAGCATCGATGTGTGAAAGGTTCAACAGAATGATAAAGATCAGGATGTGGAGATATTTTAAAACTTTTAACACGAGAAAATACACTGACATAGTCCAGGATTTGGTTCAAGCGTACAATCACAAATACCATTCCAGCATCAAAATGAAACCTGCCGAGGTCAACAAAGCCAATTCCTTCAGAGTATTTAAACCATTCTATGCACTGTTCTCAGCTAAATTAAAGAAACTAAAATTCAAGTTTAAAGTCGGTGATATTGTTAGAATTTCCCATTTAAAAAGACAGTTTGAAAAAGGATACGAGCAAAATTTTACAGATGAATATTATCTCTGAACAGATACTGAGAGATCCCCCGGTATATAAATTACAAGACTATGATGGTGAAAAAATTGAGGGAACATTTTATGAACATGAGTTACAAAAGATCATTATTGGGAAGGACAATGCGTTTAAAATTGAAAAACATTTCCGAAACCGGAAAAACCTTTGCCTGGTGAACTGGGGGGCGGGAGGTGGGATAAATTTAATTCCTAGGTTCCGGTCGAAGATGTAGTGAACATAACAAAAGGCTCGTCGTGAACAAAACTGAAATCTATAATCATTAAACCATGGAAGAGTGTGGATTCTTTGTGACCCTTCCAAGCAATGCGTCATTGGATATTTACCCTAATAAAAAGATTGCGCACCACACTACTAAATTCGTCAAACCAATCGATTTGAATGGATTATGTGAAGTCTCGCTGGCAGAGGTTCAGTATATCCAGAGTTGGTACTCATTAACAGAACAAGACTGTCAATGTCATATTATCCTGAGGAATGGAAAGAAAACTCAGAACAGTTACTTTAATATCACTCAAGGATATTATAAAAGTAACGCAGAACTGGTTAGTGAAATCAACAAAACAATGAAGAAAATGGATCTTGGAATGGAGATAACCTATAACCCTATGAAAAATAAAATATGCATCATGTCCCAAAAACATTTTATGTTCAAAGCTAATGGAAACTTAGCATATATGAACCCGGTGGTCCGTTAACGGCCCGAGAACCAGAAGCGCCTAATCCCACTGATATTCATGCAGGCTTTTACATGATACTGAGATGAGTACATATAACGGGTGAAAACAACAAAGTTGTCAGAATTACTTATGATAAGCTGCATTACGTACCCCTCACCAAGAACCACATTACCGATATAGTAATCGAAGTCAAAAATGGATAAGAACAAGCATATTCCTTTTAGTTATGGGAAATTTATAGCTAAACTACACTTTAGACCCGCTAAACATTCGTTCCGTGTGTAAAAATGATGGATAGGGGCTACGTTCATCCGCAGTTCTATGTGGATTATTATGTCCACCAGGCTGGAAATGGCCTTCTGGGTTTTCAAGGCTCCCCCACCATGTATGAATCCACTAGGAGGTATGTTCAAGGGTGTTTTTAGAATGGCAGTTCCATTCCTCAAAAGGGGATTTGCTATTGCAAAACCTCATTTAAAAACAGCGGCCAAAGGTATTGTAAGCAACGTAGAGAGCAACATTATGATCAAGACACAAACTCAGAATCAAGATGGATCAGGCCTTGATTGTGCGTAAAAAATCTAAAAGGCGCCCAAGGCGTCGACACGTGATTCCAAATAAAAGATGTGAGGTTACTAAAATCAAGACCAGTATGAAAAAGACCAAGCAGAGAGGCAACAGGCATCCTTCCATCTCTCACAAAAGGAAGCAGATGAACATTTAACATCATGGCTTTCTTACACAGTCTATCCTCAGAGTGTACTGAGACAGAATTGGATGTTTTCACATTACCTTATACCCAAATGAGTATCGAAAAGTACACTTATGTCAAAATACCTACACTTTCTGCTCTTACAGACAACGGCCCCCTGGAGTTCTACGTGGCTGGAAACGGGGAGGATTACCTCGATTTGAACAACACTTTTTTACATCTAGCCTCATTAACTATCCTATAGCCTCACACTTTTCACAAGCCATCTTATTTCTCAATCTAGCACTACATACCCATTAATGCTACCTTTGAAAGTCTTCTCAACTATGGAAAAGATACCCTGGAAACATAATTTTGCACCAGGCTATTAAACAAAAACACAGTGGTGCATAAGGATGCCACAGATCCAGACGGTCAAAACGAAGGTCTCAAAAAAATGAGCCCGTTTCAGTGCTGAAAGCAACATCTTTGACCTGATTGGACACATTCACTCCGATATATATTTTCAGGATAAACTTTAACTGAACGGTATTGATTTGAATATTAAAATGGTTTGCAGTAAAGGTGAATTTTGTTTGATGAAGGAAGGAAATGCAAATATTCTGAAAATACTCAATGCTTCTCTTTTTGTGAAGAAAGTAATCGTCTCACCATTTGTAAAACTCTGTCATGGGCAAGCACTTAGTGCCACAGCCAAGTACCCAATCGAAAGAGTCTGTATGAAGACATTCAGTCTAGCCGCAGGGAGTCTCATTTGTTCACAAGAGAGCCTTTTCCTCAGAGCATTACCTAAAACCATTATATTTGGGATGGTAGACAACGATGCCTTCAGCAGATCATATAATAAAAACCCTTTTAATTTTAAACGTTACGATGCAGAGTTTATTGCACTCTACATAGATGGTACTCAATATCCTGCAAAACCATTTCAGCCTGTTTTTCAATCCAGTAACGTGGTATGTGAATACCATTCTTTCATTTTAGCATCAGGAAAGCAGGTAAAAGATCAGGCTTTGGCAATAAACAAAGAAGAGTACTTGAACGGATATACAGTGAGGGAAAGAAGTATTTGATCCCCTGCTGATTTTGTACGTTTGCCCACTGACAAAGAAATGATCAGTCTATAATTTTAATGGTAGGTTTATTTGAACAGTGAGAGACAGAATAACAACAAGAAAATCCAGAAAAACGCATGTCAAAAATGTTATAAATTGATTTGCATTTTAATGAGGGAAATAAGTATTTGACCCCCTCTCAATCAGAAAGATTTCTGGCTCCCAGGTGTCTTTTATACAGGTAACGAGCTGAGATTAGGAGCACACTCTTAAAGGGAGTGCTCCTAATCTCAGCTTGTTACCTGTATAAAAGACACCTGTCCACAGAAGCAATCAATCAATCAGATTCCAAACTCTCCACCATGGCCAAGACCAAAGAGCTCTCCAAGGATGTCAGGGACAAGATTGTAGACCTACACATGTCTGGAATGGGCTACAAGACCATTGCCAAGCAGCTTGGTTAGAAGGTGACAACAGTTGGTGCGATTATTCGCAAATGGAAGAAACACATAAGAACTGTCAATCTCCCTCTGCCTGGGGCTCCAAGCAAGATCTCACCTCGTGGAGTTGCAATGATCATGAGAACAGTGAGGAATCAGCCCACAACTACACGGGAGGATCTTGTCAATGATCTCAAGGCAGCTGGGACCATAGTCACCAAGAAAACAATTGGTAACACACTACCCCGTGAAGGACTGAAATCCTGCAGCGCCAGCAAGGTCCCCCTGCTCAAGAAAGCACATATACATGCCCGTCTGAAGTTTGCCAATGAACATCTGAATGATTCAGAGGACAACTGGGTGAAAGTGTTGTGGTCAGATGAGACCAAAATGGAGCTCTTTGGCATCAACTCAACTCGCCGTGTTTGGAGGAGGAGGAATGCTGCCTATGACCCAAGAACATCATCCCCACCGTCAAACATGGAGGTGGAAACATTATGCTTTGGGGGTGTTTTTCTGCTAAGGGGACAGGACAACTTCACCGCATCAAAGGGACGATGGACGGGGCCATGTACCGTCAAATCTTGGGTGAGAACCTCCTTCCTTCAGCCAGGGCATTGAAAATGAGTCATGGATGGGTATTCCAGCATGACAATGACCCAAAACACATAGCCAAGGCAACAAAGGAGTGGCTCAAGAAGAAGCACATTAAGGTCCTGGAGTGGCCTAGCCAGTCTCCAGACCTTAATCCTGTAGAAAATCTGTGGAGGGAGCTGAAGGTTCGAGTTGCCAAACGTCAGCCTCGAAACCTTAATGACTTGGAGAAGATCTGCAAAGAGGAGTGGGACAAAATCCCTCCTGAGATGTATGCAAACCTGGTGGCCAACTACAAGAAACGTCTGACCTCTGTGATTGCCAAAAAGGGTTTTGCCACCAAGTACTAAGTCATGTTTTGCAGAGGGGTCAAATACATATTTCCCTTATTAAAATGCAAATCAATTTATAACATTTTTGACATGCGTTTTTCTGGATTTTTTTGTTGTTATTCTGTCTCTCACTGTTCAAATAAATCTACCATTAAAATTATAGACTGATCATTTCTTTGTCAGTGGGCAAACGTACAAAATCAGCAGGGGATCAAATACTTTTTTCCCTCACTGTTCTTTCATGTTCAACCTGAATCCTGACGACGATTGTGGGCAACATTTGTCATTAATAAGGTCGGGAAATATGCGATTGGAACTCAGATTTCAACAACCGCTTCCGGGAACAGTAAATCTAATCATGTACACCAGTTTCAACAGTAAACTAGAAATAAACAATCGAAAAAATGTGCTCATCAATTAGCAGTAACGCATGGATACCAGATAAATAATGGAGGTTATGAGATGTCCTGAAATAGATAAAATATTTCACAGTGTGATGGCCTGTGACGGGCTACCTACGAGTACACTGAGAAAGTTTCCTGCTTTGTTCATTGTAAAAACACATCCGAGACACATGCTGGGTGAGCACTGGCTAGCTTTATGCTTTAATGATGAAACCACAGAAGAATTTTTTAAATCATACGGAAACCCTCCAGACTACGAACTGTTTCCTCGCTTGATTAATTATTTTTTGACAAAGAACTGTTGCAAAATAAAATATAACCCGGTAGAAGTTCAAAACTTTACTTCAACACTGTGTTTTTTCTGTGTCACAAAGCTAAAGGTTATTCGTTTAACTGTATTATGTATTATGTCTATGTATAGCATTTAAATAGAAATGATAATTCTGTTGTGTCTATTGTTAAAAAAATCTAACCTAGAGTAAATAAAAAGCATTCATTTACTTGTATATAATGTGTTAACTCTCTAGATATGTTTAATTTGCATAAGTAGTGGAATATTACATTACGACAAGAAAATTGTTGATGCAAAGTTATTTTATTGAAATAAAGGGTAACAAAATATAACATTCGTTGTCCCTCATCATTTCACAAAACAAACCAGGCAGAACGGTTAAGAGGGGAAGATTTAAAAACTGGTTCAGAATCATAGTCTTTGCTTTTAGGGGGGGAAACAAGTTGAGAGGTATCTTTAGATCTTTTTATGTCAGATATTTTGCGTCGAACTCCCCCATTAGATATTGCTGAAAAGTGTATATTTAGGTTCGCTGCTGTCTGTAAGAACTCTTTCCAGCCTAAAGGCCTCCGATTGTCAGATACTTGTTGAGGGGCCGTGAGATTCTTAAGCAAATCCACCGTTTGAGGTCGGTAGTGTTTCCTTTAAAAATAATTCACCACTATCATTCCACGAAGCACCGGCTTTTAAAAGTTTTTCCATAACGTATAAAGCATTTCTTTTGTTTCTCGCAAAAATCTTAGCAACCACCTCTTGTAAGATCTCGTCTTTGAGAGTTTCGGTCACTGTTGCCTCTGTTTTGCGTTCCAGTATTTTAGGTAGGGACAGGGTCAGTTGAGCGGTTTCCTACTCTCCTAGTTTAACCAAGTTTAAAAAAAATTACAGGACCGACACATAGAGTTTCGCCTTATCATAATCATTCAGATCAGTCCTTGACAAAATACCTCGTTTTGCCTCATCCAAGTTGTTTTTGACGTCTTTCTTAAGCTTTCCTTCTCTGTCCTGATGTTTCTAAGTTTATGGAGCTGATGTCGAGGGACTAAATACATTTTCTCTCCAGTCTCCATGTTAATTGTTGCGGGATGCAATTAAGCTGCTTATAAAAGGAATGTCTACACTGAGCAAAGGCAGAAGAAATCCTCCGGATTGATTAATAACTTTCCTTTTTCTTTCTATGGACACTCTTTTATCCGCAAATAGTTTGATCCATTTTTTTTTTGTCTTTTTAAAACCTGGTAATGTTTTGTCGTCAGCGGTATATTCTCTCTGATCACGTTTAAAGCTAGTTTACATATGCTCAGAATGAGATCTGTGGGCACATCACGTAATATATCCTTTCTCCTTCGGGGTGGAGACCGGTATAATGAATTCAGCAACGGGAGGGTTTTTTTTTCAATCGAACAGACATTTTTTGTTGATACTTTAAAGATTTTTTTTCTTCTACGGAACATACACAACCGGATTCTCTCCTAGAAACATCCCTGACCGGAGACAAAGTTCTTCTGGTGTTTGTGCTTTCAGGTCAACAAATAAATATCTGTAAGGTCTAGAGACGGCATCGAGAAAGCATTCTAAAAAATACTTGCTGTTACCCAGATACATTTGATGAGCCAGAATGCTGATCTGTAATTTGTCTCTAGGGTTTTTAAAAAGAACCATGTAGTTGGTGTTCAGATTGATTGTTCTGCTGGTCTTGCCTTGAAAAAGCAAGTTTTGAAAGAGATAGATGATGCTCAGATTTCTGTGGTGGGTGTATTTTGTAAAAGCCTTTTGTACTTCATCATTTTTACTGCCAGATTCCATCAAGTTATCGATTACCAATAAGTGTCACGATTTCCCCTTTTGGCAGCATGCTCGGAGAGATGAGTGGGTGCGGGCATGCACGAGCTACGTGCACGAGTGCTCAGCGAGCACATGCTCTTCAGATGTTGACAACCATGACATTGTTTATTGTGGACACGTGCATTTGTTTTGTTTCTGTTCTGTCTCCTCCCTGTTTTGTCATTGGTTGTTGTTCGGGGGTGTGGCTTTATTGTTTTCAGCTGCCAGCGCTTAGCGCTGATTATATTCGGGATATATACCGCTCGCATCCCTGTACACCTCGCGGAGTATTAGATATAGTTAGTTAGATACGTTGTTTAAATTACCCTGATAGAATAGAATAGATTAGATCATTTCGTCCACGCTGGTTTTTCCGCTCCCGGCTTATAGTAATAGTTCGTGTCTCTTGTTTTGTGTTTCAACCCTGTTTTATGTGACCGTGACTTTGATTCCTGCTTTTCCCCGTTTATGCCTGTTTGCCGATCGCCCGACCCTTTGGCTGTCTTGAGTATGTTTTTGGGTTACGATTTGGATACGTCTGCCTTTGTCTCCTTTAATAAATACGTCATTTCCTGCACCTGCTTCCGTACTCAACTCCCTTACGTCTTGGGACGTGACAATAAGTTAATTTTATTAGGAGGAAATAGTTAGTCATAACACAAAGAATCAGGGATTCCTTGAAGAAATTTTATATTTAATCTGGTCATCAATTCATCATACAGAGTTTGCCAACACGTATAACACCAAACAATGTTTTCAGGAATGACTGACAATGCCGCTTTAAAGTTTTCCAACAACATTTTGATAAAATCCGATTTTCCGCTATTACTCGGTCCACATACGATACATTAAAAGGGCAGTTGCATTCTAGCATCAAAAGCAGGCACTTTCATATTTTCCATTACAAAACACATCAACATAAACTATATGCTTATATACATGAATAGTCTTAATATCCGTAAAGGAGAGATAATAACAACAGATAATAAAACACGCTTATTGTACACAACCCTGAACCTTTTTAACTGTGATTTGTTTCTCACATGAAACCCCTTTTTATCTCTCACGATTTGGTTATGCAAAGTTCACTGTTAGTGATTTCAAATTGACAACTTCAGAATTTATACAATTTAAAGTAATGCCTTTAGCTTTCATAGTTGTTTTTCCTTTTACGGTTTTGTAACTATAGGTTTTAGGGCCTGCACTTCTACGATTTGATCACCACCATCTAGTTTGCTGGTAAGACAACACAAGTAATCACTTAAGGGTGGCATCCAGTCACCTTCCTTACTTTTAAAAATTAAGCTGTCTGTGTACAAACAACGCTGATTCAATTAATCCATCAAATTGTACAGTTCAAATCTAGTGTATGCTGTAGTGAAAATGCCGATTAATACATTAGCCTTCAGCAGTTTAAATAGTCTCTCGTCTGCGTACCACCATTGCCACCTTATCATTCAAAAATACTTACTTATATATTATTTATGTCAAGATAGTAACAAACATTTATCATACATATTTATCAATTTTATGTTCACTGTGATGCATCTATTCAAGGTTTCAAGTGTGTTGTACAGTAAAGGGACAAATTCCATACCTCAATCAGATTCAAATTTATTTTCAAAGTTTTCCAATAAAGCAGTCTTTACTTGGAAGAATTCATGCCACGCTGTGATGATCTCCTCTAATTCGCAGTCGAGTTGAATGTCGGCTTCCGAGTTGAATTCCTCTTGTTCTCCTATAACACCACCATTTCGAAATCACTCGTATCTATGTCACAGAACATGTGAGAGAGCTTTTTGCGCTGGGGAAAAATAGAAAGTAAAATATACATTATATCTCACCTGAAACGCTTGAATTATCATCATGACCACTGATAGTCACGATGTCCTCAACTTCTGAATATGAATATAAATGCATATGAAAGACTTTACAGTATGAAACATTCAGAATTTTATGTTATGTCTACAGATGCACCAATAATAAATTTCTCAGCCGATACCGATAACTGATTATTCAGACTGATATCGGCTGATACCGATAACCAATACCGATAGTTCTGCATTTTATGCCTTCTTTTAAATTAATAATAATTAATTCCACAATTAAATGCAAATAAAAACTTTATTCTCTCCATTTCAAGTTGTTTCACAGTAACTGGTCTCATAAACAGAAAACACATTATTTAAATTAACCTTAACACATTAACTAAATTCTGAAGATTAAAGTAAGATTTCTTAACATTGAATGTAATTAATTCATATTAACATTGACTGAATTCTAAAAAAAAAAACCCTCCTGTTAGGCTCACATTCACTCACCACAAACAAAAGAATTTCTACTTCATCAGTAACATCAAACTGGTAATATATAGGCCTAATATAAACTTTTTTTGATGATATTAACAAATTAACATTAACTGGATATGAAACATACTACTCTACAAATATATTTTTCTGTGAAATATATAGTTTTTGTCAACCCATCTTCATTTATATCTTTCAACGGTGTACTAGCACTTTAATTCAGCGGGAGCACCGCCAGCAGCACGAGTAGCACAGGGGAAAAAGTTAGAATCGACACCGAAACTCAAACTTCACTGCTGCTCACTTCCAGTGTAAAATTTTAGCAGTGCAGAGCTTACAAAATGCAGTTTTGTCATCATTCCACAAAAGAGACATCATCTTTACACACAGCATGAAATTGATGTTTTCCCACCCACTTTTTATTGACAGGATGTAATCGGACCTGAACACTGGATGTTTTTAAACTATCAGCTCATGGCCGATAGCGGGAAGAATAGCCGATACCGATTATCGGCCGATACATCGGTGCATCTATATTTATGACTTACATGTAGTTCATAAACATGTGAAACACGTGATAGTATCATATTGAGTCATAAACATGTGAAACATGTCATAGCATGATATTAAGTCATAAACATGTGAAACATGTCATATTAAGTCATAAACGTGTGAAACATGTCTTAGTATTATATTAAGTTATAAACATGTGCAACAAATCATATAACGTCATAAACATGTGAAACATATATTACGGCATAAACATGTGAAACATCTCATGTTAAGTCATAAAAATTTGAAACATTTCATATTAAATCATAAACATGTGAAACATATCATATTACGCCATAATCATGTAAAACGTCGAATTAATCATAAACATGTGAAACACGTCATAGTATCATATTAAATCATAAATATGTGAAAGATATCATATTAAGTCATAAAGATGTGAAACGTCATATTAAAGCATAAACATGTGAAACATATCATATCTAAGTCATAAACAAGTGAAAAATGTCATATTAAGAAATAAAGACATGAAACATGTCTTAGCATCATATTAAGACATAAACATGTGAAACATATCATATAACGTCATAAACATATGAAACGTCATATTAAGTCATAAACATGTGAAAAACAATATTCTGTCATAAACATGTGAAACATGTCATATTGAGTTATAAACATCATATCATAGTATCATATTAAGTATCAAATCATAGTATCATATTAAGTCATAAGCAAGTTAAAGATATCGTATTACATCATAAAAATGTGAAACATATCATAGTAAGTCATAAACATGTAAAACATGTCATAATAAGTTATAAACATGTGAAACATGTCTTAGTATCATATTAAGTCATAAACATGTGAATCATAACATATTAAGTCATAAACATGTGAAACATCATATAACATCATAAAGATGTGATACATATCATATTAAGTCATAAACATGTGAAGCATGTCATAGTATCATGTAAAGTCATGAACGTGTTACATTTCGTATTAAGTCATAAACATGTGAAACATGTCATATTAAGTCATAAACATGTGAAACATGTCATATTGGGTCATACACATGTGAAACACATAATAGTATCATATTTAGTCATGAACATGTGAAACATTTCATATTAAGTCATAAACATGTGAAACGTCATAGTATCACATTAAGTCAAAAAACATGTGAAACAAATTGTATTAAGTCATGAACAAGTGAAACATTTCGTATTATGTCATAAATATGTGAAATATATAGAATGTCATAAACATGTGAAACATATCTTACTAAGTCGTAAATATGTGAAACACGTAATAGTATCATATTAAATCATGAACATGTGATACATATAATATTAAGCCATAAACATGTGAAACGTGTCATCTTGAGTCATAAACATGTGTAACATGTCATGGTATCATATTAAGTCATAAACATGTGTTACATATCGTATTAAGTCATAACCATGTGAATCATAACATATTAAGTCATAAACATGTGAAACATGTCAAATTAAGACAAATACATGTGAAACACGTCATAGTATCATATTAAGTCATAAACATGTGAAACATATCATATAACATCATAAACTTGCAAAACATATCATATAAAGTCATGAACATGTGAAACATATCGTATTAAGTCATAAACATGTGAAACATGTCAAATTAAGTCATAAAGACATGAAACATGTCTTAGCATCATATTAAGACATAAACATGTGAAACATATCATATAACATCATAAACATATGAAACGTCATATTAAGTCATAAACATGTGAAAAACAATATTCTGTCATAAACATGTGAAACATGTCATATTGAGTTATAAACATCATATCATAGTATCATATTAAGTATCAAATCATAGTATCATATTAAGTCATAAGCAAGTTAAAGATATCGTATTACATCATAAAAATGTGAAACATATCATAGTAAGTCATAAACATGTAAAACATGTCATAATAAGTTATAAACATGTGAAACATGTCTTAGTATCATATTAAGTCATAAACATGTGAATCATAACATATTAAGTCATAAACATGTGAAACATCATATAACGTCATAAAGATGTGATACATATCATATTAAGTCATAAACATGTGAAGCATGTCATAGTATCATGTAAAGTCATAAACGTGTTACATTTCGTATTAAGTCATAAACATGTGAAACATGTCATATTAAGTCATAAACATGTGAAACATGTCATATTGGGTCATACACATGTGAAACACATAATAGTATCATATTTAGTCATGAACATGTGAAACATTTCATATTAAGTCATAAACATGTGAAACGTCATAGTATCACATTAAGTCAAAAAACATGTGAAACAAATTGTATTAAGTCATGAACAAGTGAAACATTTCGTATTATGTCATAAATATGTGAAATATATAGAATGTCATAAACATGTGAAACATATCTTACTAAGTCGTAAATATGTGAAACACGTAATAGTATCATATTAAATCATGAACATGTGATACATATAATATTAAGCCATAAACATGTGAAACGTGTCATCTTGAGTCATAAACATGTGTAACATGTCATGGTATCATATTAAGTCATAAACATGTGTTACATATCGTATTAAGTCATAACCATGTGAATCATAACATATTAAGTCATAAACATGTGAAACATGTCAAATTAAGACAAATACATGTGAAACACGTCATAGTATCATATTAAGTCATAAACATGTGAAACATATCATATAACATCATAAACTTGCAAAACATATCATATAAAGTCATAAACATGTGAAACATGTCAAATTAAGTCATAAAATATGTGAAACACATCATAGTATCATATTAAGTCATAAAAACATGAAACATATTATATAACGTCATAAAATTGTGAAACATATCATATTAAGTCGTAAATATGTGAAACACGTAATAGTATCATGTTAAGTCATAAACATGTGAAGCATGTCAACTTGAGTCATAATCATGTGTAACATGACATGGTATCATATTAACTCAGAAACATGTGAAACATCTCATGTTAAGTCGTACACATGTGAAACATGTCATATTAAGTCATGAACATGTGAAACATGTCATATTAAGTCATAAACAAGTGAAACACATCATAGTGTCATATTAAGTCATAAGCAAGTGAAACATATCATATTAAATCATAAACATGTGAAACATTTCTTAGTATCAAATTAAGTCATAAACATGTGAAACATATATAACGTCATAAACATGTGAAACATGTCAACATAAAACATAAAATATTAAGTCATAAACATGTGAAACCTGTCATATTGAGTCATAAATATGTGAAACACATCATAGTGTCATATTAAGTCATAAGCAAGTGAAACATATCGTATTAAGTCATAAACATGTGAAACATGTCTTAGTATTATAGTAAGTCATAAACATGTGAATCATATAACGTCATAAACATGTGAAACATCTCATATTAAGTCATAAACATGTGAAACATGTCAAGTTAAGTCATAAACGTGAAACATATTGGATTAAGTTATAGACATGTGAAACATATAATTTTATGTCATAAAAATGTGAAACATGTCATATTGAGTCATAAACATGTGAAACACATCATAGTATCATATTAAGTCATAAGCAAGTGAAAAATATTGAATTAAATCATAAACATGTGAAACAAGTCATATTAAGTCTTAAACATATGAAACATATCTTAGTATCATAATAAGTCATAAAGATGTGAAACATATCATATGATGTCATAAACATGTGAAACATATCATATGATGTCATAAACATGTGAAACATATCATATGATGTCATAAACATGTGAAACATATCATTAAGTCATAAACATGTGAAACATGTCAAATTAAGTCATAAACATGTGAACCATATCGTATTAGGTCATAAACATGTGAAACATATCGTATTAAGTCATAAACATGTGAAACATATCATTAAGTCATAAACATGTGAAACATGGCAAATTAAGTCATAAATATGTGAACCATATCATATTAAGTCATAAACATGTGAAACATATCGTATTAAGTCATAAACATGTGAAACATATCATATTAAGTCATAAACATGTGCAGCAGGTCATATTAAGTCATAAACATGAGAAATATTTCTTAGTACCATATTAAGTCATAAACATATGAAACATATCATATAAAGTGATAAACATGTGAAACATATCAAAGAATGGTATAAACGTGAAAAATGTCAAAGTAAATCATCAACATGTGTTACATATCATATTAAGTCATAAACATGTGAAACGTGTCATATTGAGTCATAAACATGTGTAACACGTCATGGTATCATATTAAGTGATAAACATGTGTTACATATCATATTAAGTCATAAACATGTGGAACATGTCATATTAAGTTATAAACACATGAAACATGTCTTAGTATCATATTAAGTCATAAACATCTGAAACATAACATATAACGGCAAAAACATGTGAAACATGTCATAGTAACATATTAAGTCATACACGTGTTACATATCGTATTTAAGTCATAAACATGTGAAACATGTCATATTAAGTCATAAACGTGAAACATTTCAGATTGAGTCATAAACATGTGAAACACGTCGAAGTATCGTATTAAGTCATAAACATGTGAAACCCATCATAGTTTCATATTAAGTCATAAGCAAGTGAAACATATCGTATTAAATCATAAACATGTGAAACAAGTCATATTAAGTAACTTAACATATGAGACTTAACATATGAAACATATCTTAGTATCATAATAAGTCATAAACATATTGTATTATGTCATAAACCTGTGAAACATGTCATATTAAGTCATAAACATGTGAAACACGTCATAGTATCATATTAAGTCAAAAACATGTGAAACATATCATATGATGTCATAAACATGTGAAACATATCATATAATGTCATAAAAATGTGAAACGTGTCATAGTAACATATTAAGTCATACACATGTGTTACATATCGTATTTAAGTCATAAACATGTGGAACATGTCATATTAAGTTATAAACACATGAAACATGTTTTAGTATCATATTAAGTCATAAACATGTGAAACATATCATATAACGGCAAAAACATATGAAACATGACAAATTAAGTCATAAACGTGAAACACGTCATAGTAACATATTAAGTCATACACATGTGTTACATTTCGTATTTAAGTCATAAAATTGTGAAACGTCATATTAAGTCATAAACGTGAAACATTTCAGATTGAGTCATAAACATGTGAAACACGTCGAAGTATCGTATTAAGTCATAAACATGTGAAACATGTCAAGTCATAAACCTGTGAAACATTTCATATTAAGTCATAAACATGTGAAACATGTCATAGTATCACATTAAGTCAAAAACATGTGAAACGTGTCATATTAAGTCATAAAGATGTGAAACATGTCTTAGTATCATATTAAGTCAAACATGTGAAACGCGTCATATTAAGTCATAAATATGTGAAACACATAATAGTATCTTGTTAAGTCATAACCATGTGAAATGTGTTCTACTGAGTCATAAACATGTGTGACATGTCATGGTAACATATTAAGTCAGAAACATGTGTTACATATTGTATTAGGTCATAAACATGTGTTACATATCGTATTAAGTCATAAACATGTGAAATATATCGTATTAACTCATAAATGTTACGACACGGCGAAATCAGCGCGGCAGCTCACAAAGTGTAGTGCCTCCCAGGGACATGGCGGAGGAGGACTACACTTCCAAGTCATACCTGCGCTCGAGTTCGCCGGAGTGCTAATTGCAAACACCTGCAAATACCTAAGGTTATATAAGGGCCTCCCTAGCATTAGCCGCTTGCGAAGTAACCACTCAGAAGCCTCGTCTCTGTTTGTTTACCAAGCCGATTTCCTTAGAAGTGTTTTCCCTGGTGCTCGACTTAACGCTCGTCTCTCACTACACTTTTGCCTACGCCCCTGATACATAGCTTACCTGTCTTGTCCCGATTCGATTCTCATTCTGGATTCTTTCTCACGTCATCTCTCCGCTCGCCCGCGCTTGTCTCCGTCTACGCTTCGTAACAGATTACTTCGCCGTACTATGGAGGCAGCAGGCACCCTGGATTGGGAATGTGTCATCCTGGAACAAAACCGCATGCTAGCGGTGTGCCGGGTTGAGATATCCGCATTGCGTGCCGAAGTCTCGTGACCGAGCGTTTCCGCATCTACCAACGCCACGCCCCCGGCTCTCGCGTCACCACCGCCGACCGCCCCAGCGCATGTTCAGCCGACACCAGCTGCGCACATTCCAACGCCAGCTGTTCACACTCCTGCGCTGCCGGCGCACAACCCGCCTCTGCCCACACCAGAGAGATACGCTGGGGAGCCGGAGCGATGCAAGGGCTTCATGTTACAATGTGCGCTGTTCTTCGAGAGTCACCCAGAGATGCCTGAGGTCCGTAAGTTGACCCATTTTATGGAATTACTCTCCGGAACAGCCTTGGTGTGGGCCACGGTGGCGTAGGAGCGAGGAGGCGGTGTCAGACCCTCATTAGATGACTTCCTTGCCCGGTTCCAGTGCGCCTTTGACCATTCTCCTGATGGCTGGGAGACTGGTGATGAGCTCATGCAACTCAAACAGGGCTCTCGTACTGCAAGAGAGTACGCGCTAGAATTTTGCACTATCCCTGCCCTTAAGATCGCGTTTCGCCGTGGCCTCAATCCGGAGTTACTGCAAGAGTTGTCCTGTCGGGGTGAACAGCTAACTTTTGATGACCTCGTGGATCTGACTATAAGGCTGGATCGTCTGCGCTGTACCAACCATCCCATACCGCACGGTTTACTGCCAGCTGAGCCGGGCGCAGCGAGCGAACCCATGCAGCTCGGAAGGGCACGGACCCGCGAGGAGGAGAGGGAGAGAAGATGCAATGAGTCCCGGTGCTTCTACTGCGGTGAGGACACCCATGCCATCCGCCAATGCCCGCACAGGAGCCGCCAAGGGAACGGGAGGTGCACTGACAACCCACCTTGTCATGCCCGGGTGAGTCCTAACCAGTCATGTACATCTCACGTATTTTCTGTACCAGTCGTGATAGAACATTCAGGCCGTTCTTTTGTTCTTTCAGCACTCATCGACTCCGGAGCAGCGGAGAACTTCATAGATGAGAAGACGGCGCAGGAGCTCGGCCTTTCCATACGTCCCCTCCTCCATCCTCGTGAGCTCCAATCCATAGATGGGTCGCCTATAGGGGGAGGCGTAATATCTCACAGCACACACCCTGTCTGCCTTCAAGTTAGCGCCCTTCAGCACGAAACTCTGGTCCTTTACCTCACGGTCTCCACCAGACACCCCGTTATACTCGGACTCCCCTGGCTGGAACTGCACAACCCCGAAATTTCCTGGACTGATAAGCAACTCACCCAATGGTCCCCGTATTGCTTGCAGAATTGTTTGAGGGGCCCCACGGTCCCTTTGGCCACCACGACTGTGGAGAGTCCCCTGTCGCCTGTCCCAGTTAAAATTCCCCCTGAGTACCATGACCTCCATGAGGTGTTCAGCAAAGAGAGGGCCAGTTGTCTCCCACCTCATAGACCATACGACTGTGCCATTGACCTCCTCCCCGGGGCCAGCCTACCTCGGGGCTGTGTTTACCCGCTCTCCCAAGCGGAGCAGCAGGCCATGGAGGAGTACATTCAGGAGGCTCTCCGGCAGGGGTACATCCGACCATCCACATCCCCTGCGTCTGCCGGGTTCTTCTTTGTGGAGAAGAAAGGAGGGGGCCTCCGACCATGCATTGATTATCGGGCCCTCAACCAAGTGACCGTTAAGTACCGATATCCGCTGCCTCTCATCCCCTCAGCCTTGGAACAGTTACGGTCCGCCACCCTCTTCACTAAGCTGGACCTCCGCAGCGCTTATAACTTAATTCATATTAGGGAGGGGGACGAGTGGAAAACGGACTTCAGCACCACCTCTGGATATTATGAGTACCTGGTCATGCCGTATGGGCTCGCTAACGCCCCCTCCGTGTTCCAGAACCTGATCAACGACACTCTGAGGGACATGCTAGGAAGGTACGTTATTGCCTACATTGACGACATCCTGATTTATTCGACCTCCCTGGAGGAACATGTCCAGCATGTCTGGCGCGTACTGCAACACCTCCTGCAGTACCAGCTTTACGTAAAGGCCGAGAAGTGCGAATTCCACCAGCACACGATCTCTTTCCTGGGATATATCATTAGCCCAAGGGGAGTCGCCATGGACCAGCGTAAGATTCAGGTGGTCGTGGAGTGGCCCACTCCGCGAACCATCAGGGAGTTGCAGCGTTTCCTTGGCTTTGCAAATTTTTACCGAAGATTCATTAGAGACTTCAGTAAAGTAGCGCAACACCTGACGTCGCTCCTGAGAGGTAAGCCCAGGCGACTGCTGTGGACCCCAGGAGGCTCTGGAGAGACTTAAGTGGGCTTTCACCACGGCTCCCATTCTCAGACACCCGGATACCTCCAGGCTGTTTGTCGTGGAGGTTGACGCGTCGGAGGTGGGAGTGGGCGCAATTCTATCGCAAAGGTTTGGCGAGAGTCCCAAGTTACACCCCGTGGCCTTTTTTCCCGGAAGTTGTCGCCAGAAGAGCACAACTATGATGTGGGGAACCGTGAACTTCTGGCCATCAAGCTGGCCCTAGAAGAGTGGAGACACTGGTTGGAGGGGGCAGTACACTCATTTGTTATCTTCACGGACCATAAGAATTTGGAATATCTACGAACCGCCAAACGGCTCACTCCTCGCCAAGCCCGCTGACGCCCTGTCTCGCATTTATGCCCCAGAGCGGCCGACGGAGCAAGAGAGTTACATTATGCCTCCCTCCTGCATAGTGGGCACCCTGGAGTGGCCCCTAGAACAGAACTTAGCCCGTATTCCCAGCGCAAGAATCCCAGCAGCCTGTCCTCCCGACAAACAGTTTGTGCCTAAGCGGTACCGTCTCGAACTCATCACCTGGGCCCACACGACTTTGGCCACGGGTCACCCGGGGGCCCGCCGCACTTACCAACTGCTGGCCGAGAAGTACTGGTGGCCCAACATGCCCAGAGAGGTTCAGCGCATCGTATCCTCGTGTTCCTCTTGCGCTCAGTCCAAGGGCCCACGTGCGCTCCCGGCTGGGAAGTGGGCCCATCTGGCCCTCGATTTCATAACCGACTTGCCGAAGTCACAGGGGAACTCCGCGATACTGGTGGTCATAGATCGGTTCTCGAAGTCCCTGCGCTTAATTCCATTACCAGCCATCCCATCTGCCTTCACGACGGCGGAACTTCTGTTTCAACACGTCTTTCTTTACTTTGGCATCCCTGAGGAGATTGTGACTGATAGGGGGCCACAGTTCACATCGCGGGTTTTGGCCAGCTTTATGAGGAAGATGGGGGTCGCCATTAATCTCACATCCGGGTACCACCCCCAGGCCAACGGACAGGCAGAACGGGCCAACCAGGAAGTCATACGGTTTCTTCGGACCTACTGCTCTGCCAACCCAGGGGACTGGAGTCAGTACCTACCATGGGTGGAATATGCCCAGAACTCGCTACGGCATTCCGCCACCCAGCTCACCCCATTCCAGTGTGTCTTGGGTTACCAACCGCCATTATTCCCCTGGAACACGTCTCACACGGACTCACCAGCAGTGGATGAGTGGTTCCGCCGAAGTGAACAGATCTGGGAGCGTGCCCACCAACAGCTGGTGCAGGCGTCCCACATCGCTAAACTAAAGGCCGACCGGCGCCGGAGGGCTCACCCTAATTATCGACCCGGGTACAGGGTGTGGCTCTCCACAAGAGATTTGAGACCCCTCACGGGCACAAAACTTCAACCAAAATATATCGGGCCCTTACGAATTCTGAGGCAAATTAATGAGGTCACGTATCGTCTGGACCTTCCGAGACACAGTCGCATCGCCCCGTCTTTCCACGTCTCACTTCTCAAACCTGCGATTTCGGGCCCCTTGGCCACAGTGGTGCCGGAGGATTCCCCACCAGAACCGTTGGAGATAGAAGGCCGCCCAGCCTACCGTGTCCACGACATTCTAGACTCCAGACGGAGGAGAGGGGGACTTCAGTATCTGGTAGACTGGGAAGGGTATGGACCAGAGGAACAGTGCTGGGTCCCAGCCCGAGACATTCTGGATGCAGGCCTGCGTAAGGACTTCCATGCGGCTCATCCAGACAAACCGGCCCCCCAGAGGGGGGTGGGGCCTCTGGGAACTTCGGCTCCTGGAGTGAGCCGTTTGTGGGGGGGCTCTGTTACGACACGGCGAAATCGGCGCGGCAGCTCACAAAGTGTAGTGCCGCCCAGGGACATGGCGGAGGAGGACTACACTTCCCAGTCATACCCGCGCTCAAGTTCGCTGGAGTTCTAATTGCGAACACCTGCAAACACCTAAGGTTATATAAGGGCCTCCCTAGCATTAGCCGCTTGCGAAGTAACCGCTCAGCAGCCTTGTCTCTGTTTGTTTACCAAGCCGATTTCCTTAGAAGTGTTTTCCCTGGTGCACGACTTAACGCTCGTCTCTCACTACGCTTTTGCCTACGCCCCTGATACATAGCTTACCTGTCTTGTCCCGATTCGATTCTCGTTCTGGATTCTTTCTCACGTCATCTCTCCGCTCACCCGCGCTTGTCTCCGTCTACGCTTCATAACAATAAACATGTGAAACATGTGATATTAAGTCATAAACCTGTGAAACACGTCATAGTATCACATTAAGTCAATAACATGTGAAACATGTATTAAGTCATATATATGTGAAACATGTCTTAGTATCATATTAAGTCATGAACATGTGAAACGTATCATGTAACGTCATAAACACGTATAACACGTCATGGTATCATATTAAGTCAGAAACATGTGTTACATATTATATTAGGTCATAAACATGTGGAACATGTCATATTAAGTCATAAACATGTGAAACATATCATATAACATCATTAACATGTGAAACATAACATATAATGGCAAAAACATGTGAAACATGTATTAAGTCATAAACATGTGAAAGATGTGATATTAAGTCATGAACCTGTGAAACACGTCCTAGTATCATATTAAGTCATAAACATGTGAAACATATCATATAACATCTTAAACATGTGAAACATTTCATATTAAATCATTAACATGTGAAACATCATATTACATCATAAACATGTGAAACATGTCATATTAAGTCATAAATATGTGAACCATGTCTTAGTATCAAATTAAGTTATAAAAATGTGAAACATATCATATATCGTCATAAACATGTGAAGAATGTCAAATTAAGTCATGAACATGGGAAACATATATTAGTATCATATTACGTCATAAACATGTGAAACGTGATATTAAGTCATAAACATGTTAAACATATCATAAGTTATAAACATATGAAACGTATCATGTTAAGTCATAAACGTGAAAGATATCATGTAACGTCACAAACACGTGAAACATATCATATTAAGTCATAAACGTGGAACATCAAGTTAAGTCCTAAACATGTGAAACACGTCATAGTATCATATTAAGTCATAAACATGTGAAACGTATCGTATTAAGTCGTAAACATGTGAAACATCTCATATTGAGTCATAAACACGTGAAACATATCTTATTAGGTCATAAACATGTGAAACATGTCATATTGAGTCATAAACATGTGAAATATGTCATAGTATCATATTAACTCATAAACTTGTGAAACATGTCGAATTAAGTTATAAACATGTGAAACATGTCAGTAGTTATATCATACATTTTCTGTCAAACTGTCAATCAAAGTAGTGTGTGCTGATTTATGGCCCTTTGTGCGTCTCTGGCTGCCATTTCTGTAGGTAACCTAATTTATGACCAGGGGTGGGGGTAACCCTATTGACTGTATCAGTGGGTCAGTCTGGCCCCTGTGTGTCTGGGCAGTGATGTAGAGGGGTGTGTGGGGGAGTAGCCCCCAAGAAAGGTGTTATGTTAATGAGTCTGTTTTTTTTTTTTTCGTGGGGGGGTTGGGGGGGATTGGGGGGGTGAAATACGTCTGCAAAGCGCATCAATGGTTAATATTGGGCATTTCGTTCGTGTAACCACATTGCTAGAAAACAGCATGATGTTTGAATGTGTACATATATGAGTAGAATATATGTTTGTGAAATAAATCAAAACAAATGTTGATTATGTTTTTAGGGAGACCGGTTTGCCTTTGAATAAAAAGTTTAGCAGGTAAAGTGTTTTTTTTTTTAAAAAGAGCTGTTTAAAAGAATCACGCGTATTACATGACTTCTAAACAAAGATCCTTATGAGCTAAAAATGTTGCTAAAGCTAAAGGGTTGGCTAAAAGAATCACCGTATTGTTTAAACTAGAAGATAAGTTTTCGCAAGATGTCTTCCATTCGCTGGGTTAAAGCATTAATGATGTTAAAACCGAATCACCTCTCTCTCTCTAAACCCCTCCCATACATACGTGTTTCAGACACACCTCTCTCTCTCTCGCTCTCTCTCTTTCTCGCTCTTTAAACTCACGCCCATACACGTGTTTCACCGGCAGACAGTTTCTGTAAGCTATGTGCATCTAATTTATGACTCTACAAGTCTGTTCTGTATGTGCACCTAATTTATGATCTTTGTGTTTTCCTGACCGACAGGTCTGTAGGTAACTTAATTTATGACTCTTTGTGTTTTTCCTGACCAAGAGTTTTGTGGGGGAGACACTTATTTTATGACCAGGGGTCGTGGTGTAATCCTATCAGTTTGTTAATGATAATGAGTTAGTGTCTGGGGGTGTTAATGGTTTTTAAATATCGTCTTAAGACATTGTGGTTAAAACACAGAAGACAGTCTGCAACTATCTGATACAGTGGCTGCTCCGAGAACTCCTAATATCCCTTGAAGACTGTCCTGCATCACACCTATAAGAGACTGTGATGAAAAGCGAGAGGAGTTAACATTTGCTCCAAGAAAAAAGCAACAATGTGTTAGTTTGTCAAAAATTCTTCGTGAGAATGACATTGTAAAGGAGTTGATGTTTAACCCTGAGCAGGGTGTTACCAACTCCGGAGAACCTCTCTTAAGATCGCCCTCATGCTGCGATGATTAAAACAGGGTGGATGGTGTTACAGTGAACACATATTACAAAGATGTCTCAAGATTCTGCATATGCCTGCTACAGCAACACCCCGGAAACAGTGCCGGCTTTGCCTGATGACAACGCAGCAACGATAGAATCCCTCCCAGAAACATGTGACAACAGTTGGCTAGATCATTTCTGCAAGGAATTAGGATATCACAACCTAATTTTCCTCACAACTCTGTACGGAACCACCGGTACTTTAACTGGTGCATCTGCCTACGTCACTGTTGATGACGCAGACGGCTGTATTCGATCTGACGCATTCAAGATTATAAAAGCAACATTCGTGGTCCTTCTGGAACATCTTATCAACAAAAAGCTGAAAGAGCTCTGTTTGGGATGCGAAGTGAATCACCCGAGTCAGATTAGACACTCATGTCTGTTCAGACCTGACGCGCATTTTTTTGACAAATACTTTGAGGAACTATCGCGTGATCTGGTCAAACCCGGACTTAAACATTTCATTGCTCAATCAATGAGTCGATGTTGTTTGAAGGTTAACCCCCAGAGAATTCAAGGATCGGTGGATGCCATTCTGCATGAGCTGCACGACGAAGTGTACATCGTGCAAAGGCTTCATGAAGTCAGAGAGAAACTTGTGGATGTCAGCAGCGAGTTGATTGTTTATGACGCCGTGGACAGCTGGAAGGGGATTGCACCAGTCGTTTGAGATGGGAAATGCGTGCAGTGCTACAGGATTAGCAAAGAATCTGCTTAAGCGACGTATTAGGTGCAAGATGTCCAGTGTAGTGGGGTGTGTGTCGTAATTAAAACGTCATCCTTATTAACTACGTGGCCAATGGGCTCCCTCCCTACCACAGTATATAAGTGGTTGTTTATGCCTCCCAGAATGCGTCATGGTCGAAAACCCGCCCCTTCCTTTCATTGCTATGGACTACAGAGGTATGTGTTTTTAGCATTGTTGCTTAGCTGTTTGATGCTAGCGTTGTCCATTTAGCATGCGATTTATTTGTTTAGTGTGACGTTGGGCTACGGAGACTGTGTGCAGGTGTGATGTGCTGCTCACAATTAGTGCAGTGTGCCGTCAAGGCTCCCAACTGTGCAGCATGGTAGTTTAACGTAGCTCCGGTCGGAGCGCCAACTGTTGCCATCACAACTATTAAAGACGCTATCATGATGATTTTCGCATGTGCCTTCGTGACTATCATGTCATCGGATCACGGTAGGTAAATCGTTTAGTTTTATTACTTGAGCTAAACTATCTTGCATGCTTTCCAAATTGAGGTTGTAACACCTGTTTGTTCTTAGGGTCCTCGATTTTGCATGCGTTAAGGCAGGCTGAGTGAGATGTGGTCATTTCGGTATAGCGCCTCCCCCTCACTCACGGAGCCACGTTGCTGTTTGGTTTTGCTGCTTGGTTGCTTTGATGTTTTATGTTTTGTTTTGTTATTTTGCTTTGTGTTGGTTACTGTCACTGAGATCAGCTTTCTTTAATTCAACTGTATTGTAACAGTCTTTATCAGTTATGCTGATACTGCTATGTGGTAGTAGTGGTTTTCATTAGCTCTGGTAAACTTGCTACCTGTAATCAGTTTGAGCTTGGGGTTATGTCTGTGTTTTTGTGACAGTAAGTTTGTCTTTGTTTTATTTTATTCTTGTGTTTGTCTGCTTTGAGCATATTGTAATTGACTTTGTGTTTTTGTTTTCTCCTTGTAGGAGTTGAGTACTTCCTGAGGCTGGGGGGGAGTTCTTTGCTGCACCTTTTGGCTTTACTTAATTAAGGGTCGTCATTATTGCTGTGTTTATTTGCAGTGAATTTTGTGGGTATGATTCTGATTAGTGGGGTGCTTTTCCCTTTTGTATAGCTGGTGCTGTCGTACTAGCCTGCCCTTCATACAGGAAGCCTCAGCCCTCCTATGATTATTGTTAACTTGTGACTGTTTTATTTGACCAATGCCTGACTGTGTTGGCTGTTTCTTTTAAAATAATTCTTGGCCAGTCTTTTTAACTTCAAAATAAAATGTATTTTTGTATGGAAACCCATGCCTCTTGGCTGTTCTAAGTGAAACGTACTTGCGTGTCTTTATTTGGGTTATTTTCCCCGTTTTCTCGGGGTGGCGTAGTTGGTACAAAACGACACGAACGAGCCACATTGCTACACCAGCATGCTGTACAAATGCCTTACGGGGCGTGCTGATGTACCTGTAGCTGTAAACGGATGCAATGTTGACCCGAGACGTTTAACAAACCTTGTGAATCAGATGTGGTACGGTGTGCGATTGGTCTGCTTTGTTGCATATGTGTATTTATGCGTGCGATCTGATTTGGGCTTCTATCACAAAAATACTAGATCTTGTGACTGAATGTAGCAGACGTGTTAAAATTGTAGACATTTTATGTATGTGTAAATATGTGCATGATTTATCTGTAATCCTTCTGAGGAGAAATGAGCAGACTGTTTGTGAAATAATCGAACCATTTAGTGCATATATGGTTGAGAAAAACACTGTGATGTGTATAAAACTCCTACACTCCCTCGATGATGTATGATAACATTTGTGTTCTTTTACTGAAATAAATACCATTACATTTAAGACCATCTGTGTTACACTTTTGTGGAGGCTAAAGTGTGTGTGTGTGTGTGTGTGTGTGTGTGTGTGTGTGTGTATGTATGTATGTATGTATGTATGTATCGGAAGAAATGAAAAGTGTATTACACACCTTCAAATGTGGGGTCTTTTGGTGGTTAAAAAGACGGTGTTTTAAAAGAAACAGGGGTTCGTTTAACAAACAAGTTTCGGATTGGCTCGCTGGCGAGGATGCTTACACAGAACTGCTCCGTTAAAATACAAAAAAAAATATCATGTTTTTATTTATGGTATTGATATGCAGTTTCAAGCCGATCTGGTCGATATGTCTGCATACGCCAATGAAAACTACAACGTACATTTTCTGTTGACGTGCATAGACATGTTTAGTAAATATGCGTGGACTCGGGTTTTAAAAAACAAATCCGGTGTTGAGGTGTCTAAAGCTTTCGAATCTATACTGGATGAGTGTAGCGTGCCCCGTAAACTACAGACAGATAATGGGAAAGAATTTTTTTTTTATAAACATTTTCAAAGCATGACAAAGTACAACATATTGCAACAGCCACCGATTTAAAAGCATGCATCGTCGAACGGTTTAATAGAACCTTAAAAGGGCGGATGTGGAGATATTTAACTGCTGCAAACTCCAAATGCTATATCGATATTCTACAAGACATCACGGATGGATACAATGCCAGCTATCACAGGAGCATTAAGATGAGACCTATTGATGTGAACAAAGAAAATTAATCGGAGGTGTATAAAAACCCTATATTGACTTAAAGACGGGCCCACCGTAACCCCCAAATTTAAATATAAAGTTGACGACAAGGTTAGAATTTCTAAAGTAAGAGGTCCATTCACAAAATGTTATAAAGAAAACAATATGCACAAGTTTTTCACTATAATAGAATGCATATCACGCGAACGTCCCGTCTATAGATTGTGTGATTATGACTGCGATGTCATCGATGGTGTTTTTTATGAAGAGGAATTACAAAAAATATTTGTAAACAAAACATTTAAAGTGGAAAAAATTTTAGACAAGAAGAAACAAGGCCGAAAAACATTGGTTTTGGTTAGATGCCTCGGATGGCCCTCAAAAGTCGCATCATGGATTGACCAGAAAGAATTGGTCGATGTACAGACGAAGGAAACCTCATAGATAACACACATTCATGTAAAAATCCAACCATGACTGAGGGTGTTTTTTTATGTAACACTTCCCTGTACTGCCTCAACGACTGTTTATCCAGAAAATCGTATCTCATGTTATACAACTCGATTATCGAAAACTGTCAATCTAAAAGGAGAATGGCAAGTCGGGTTAATCGAATTTGAAAATCCGCTGTCGTGGTACACATTTAATGAGGAAGATGCTACGTTTATTTTCAACTATGGTGAAACGAAAACTGAATCGGGTCAATGAATATAATATTGAAGGCAATATATCAAACGCATCTTACAGGTTAATGACTGGAAATTATGACGACGTTGTTTTTTTGATTAGGGAGATCAACACGTCCCTGACACAACGTGCAAGTCTTAATTATGTTAAAAATAAAGTGTTTCTGAAAGGCCCTTTGAAGACATTGCTGACATTTTATGGAAAGTCTTTTTGATCAAAACCAGGGGTTGCTATTGAAACTACGGACCACACTCTTGAAAGGTCTGGTATGACTTATGTACCCTTTCAGGCTGACATTAATGCGGGGTTTTACAGTATGTATATTTATACCGATATCATAGAATACCAGACCGTGGGTGATTTCTATGTACTGCTGCTAAGATGTGTACATATAGACGGGGAGACTCACAAGATTGTTAGTGTGAGATACGACACCCCACGTATCGGTTAATAAATCGTCCGTCAGTGAGATAACCATATAAGTGAAAGACGATCAAAATCGAGACGTGCGCTTCAGTTACGGGAAGGTGTGTGCCAAGCTACATTTTAGGCCTGTGAAACAATTAGTTAAAAAAAAATGTCATATTTCAACAATCACCAGACAGACTCCCCGGCTATGCAGGGGGCGGTGTTATGTATGGATCTGGGTTAGGGGGTATGTTTAGAGGTCTCTTTAGGATGGCTATTCCGTTGCTAAAATGTGGTTTTAGCATAGCCAAGCTGCATCTTAAATCAGCTGCAAAAAACATACTAAGTGATGTTAGCAATACATTATCGCATATTAATAATAACAACAATAATAACACTCAAGACAGGTCCAGACTTGTGGTGATGGCTCGCAGAAGAGCATCTAGACTGCCAGGGGTTCGGAGGAGTGGCCAAATGATTAAGAAAAGAAAACATAACACCAAGAAATCATCAGTTGTAAAATGCAAACACAAGAAGACACCAACCAGCTCCATGTCTTTACTACACAATATGTCAGAAGAATGCTTAAAAACCGAACTGGATCTATTCACAGTACCGTTGAATCAAACCGTTATTGAAAAAAATACACATATAGAAGTACCCCCGTTGTCAGCAATATCAGAAACATCACCTCTGGAGTTTTTTATAGCGGGTACTGGAGAGGATTATGTGGACCTAAACAACACCCTTGTTTTTTTTACATCTCAAAATCACTAATGCAGACAGCACAGACATTGCAGACGGAGCCCCCGTGGGGCTTATTAACTATGCCGGATCTACAATATTTTCAGAAGTGGACGTGTCGCTTGGAGACCGTCTCATATCACAAAGCTCCAACACATATCCTTATTGATGCATAATAGAATGTCTTACCAATTATGGTAAAGACGCTCTTGAAACGCTATTCTCAGCAGGGCTCTTTTACAAAGACACGGCTGGTCACATGGACGTAACGGACCCCGCTGGTGGTAATAGAGGTTTGACCAAACGAGCTGCATTTACCAACGCCAGCAATGTTGGCTACTAGCACCCATTCACAGTGACATATTCTTTCAAGAAAAACTAATGCTTAATGGTGTGGACATTAAAATTCGCATGACTCGGGCAAAAGATGAGTTCTGTTTGATGCGGAGCAACACTGTAGCCTATAAACTAAACATCATGTCAGCTTCGCTGTTTGTGAAAAAAGTGTCTGTATCACCAGGTGTGAGATTGGGGCACGCACAAGCAATGCTTTCAATGCCAGCCAAATACCCCATCGACAGAGTATGTTTGAAAAACTTCTCAATTCCTGTAGGCTCACGTGTTTGTAATCAAGAAAACTTGTTCTTAGGAACTCTACCAAAATCTGTGGTTCTGGCTATGGTTGATAATGACGCGTTTACAGGCTCGTATAGTAAAAATCCGTTCGTATTTAAAAACTATGACCTAGAATTTTTGGCAGTTTATCTGGACAGTCAGCAGCACCCCGCTAAACCTCTGCAGCTTGAATATGGAAGTGGCTCTGCAGTGCGTGAATTTTACCAGTTAGCGCTGGCTTCTGGAAAACATCTTAAAAATCAGCCTCTATCTATTGATAGGGAGGATTTTCTGCACGGTTATACACTTTATGCATTTAATCTCACGCCAGATGAAGACTGCAGTCAACACGTATCGCTTATCAAGTCTGGAAATATTAGACTAGAAGCGGGTTTTAGACAGCCTCTACCCTGAACGATCAACTTAATTGTTTATGCCATATTTGACAGCATTATCAAAGTGTCAAATCGCAGACAGACCCTGGCTGATTACTATTAATAGGCAAAATGGACACCATCCAGCTTACGACTATAAAGGATAAGATCTCGTGTAATACCCATTTTCTCTGCGTACCCCCGTGTGACTACCTACCAAAAGCTCCCTTAAGAAAATTACCATCAATGGTGATAATCAACACGCATCCTTCAGGACTCCCGGGTGAACACTGGTTAGCCAGCTACATAAACGAGGTCGGCGTGGGTTGTTTTTTCAACAGCTTTGGTAATAAACCAGATGACAATCGTTTTCTGCAGTATATCATAAACTTGGATTCGAATTTGGAGTTCAATGGAGTAGGACGCGAAGTTGGAGGCTCCTGCTGATTTCGATTAAAATTGTAATTAATTAGCGCTTTTCGGTCATACAATAGATTTTGACTTGTTCTACACCGTTTCCTTGTTTGCACTTTTAACTTTGCGGTACATTAAAATGTCTGGAAAGAACATGAAAACCCGTGGTAGCATTCAGACACGACTGAGGCCAAGTGTGCACGGTGCGAGCGAGTCCCCTTCTTCCCCTGAATCCGCGCTGCCGAGCGGTGACCCTGACTTCGCCGCACTCAGGCTTGAGCTGCTGGCTTCACTGAGGAAGGACAGTGCCGATATTTTTGAAAAGGAGCTCCAGGAGACTTTCAGGGTTGCGCTGTCTGCTGTTCAGCTTGACCTGCAGGCCGTGAAAACACAGTTGGCTAGTGATAAAGTCGTTACCGAGGCTACCATATCAACACTGAAAGGTACTGTTGGGGAAATGCAGCACGCTCTCTTCGGTTGCACCGATGACATAGTTCATATGAAGACTACTATCGAGTCTCTCACTGCGACCGTGACTCAATTAGAGAATAAATGTGAGGATTTGGAGTCGAGGTCACGGCGCAATAACCTTAGGATAGTTAGAGTTCCAGAGGGCACTGACACATGTACAACTGCTGCTATTGCGGCCTTGTTAAAAGAGGCATTTGGTCTGGAGAAGGAGCTGGTTTTGGACCGGTCCCACCGGACCCTTCAGCCGAAGCCCAAGCCTGGTGAACGACCACAAGCTATTGTGTGCAGATTCCACTATCACAGTGACTGTGTTGACATTTTATGCCGTGCGAGAGAGATCCAGCGGGTTAAAGTGAGGGATTTGACCATCTCTGTTTTCCCTGACTACATAGCCAAGATAGCCCGGGCCCAGGCCGCATTTAACGAGGTTTGGCGTCAACTTCGTGGTATTGAGGGCGCTCGCTATGGAATACTTCACCCAGCTCGGCTTCACATTACATATAAAGGTGTACAGAAGGACTTTATTTCAGTGGAGGAAGCAGGAGACTATGTTAAACTCTTGATATCGGGGTGAACTGCATCACCTACACAGCGGCATCTTTTTCGCTCTTCTTTTATTTTTATTTTTTGCACTCGGCCTTCCAGCTCTACAGTATTTGGATTTTTATTGAAGATATCGTCGTTGCATTACTTCACCTGGACTCACTCCTCTTAAATCTACTTCTGTTTTAATGTGGTTCTCTGTTTTGAGGCTCTGACTGGGTTAGAGTTTCTGTTTATTTAATTGTATTAGTGTTTTTTTCCTCGGCTTTACATCCTACACTGTTATATTATTTGTTACAAGTCTTTAAAAGTTAAGTACATTATATTTGTTATTGTGCGCAGACTGTTTATCAGACCTGAAGTCAGTAGGGGCTTTTCCTTTTACTGGAACTTTTTGTCTTGGTATTTTTTTGGTTAGTTCAGCTTACTCTAGAGTTGTTTTCAAATTGTGGACAACTTTTGGTTATTTTGGGAAACACTGCTGTCTCATTTTTTCTTTCTTTTATGGAGACTTTGGGTGTGTGTGTGTTTGGGGGATTGTGAGAGTAAACAAAACATGCCAATGCTTTGAAGTATGTGAACTGGAACGGAGTAATGTTAGTCATTTGTGAATCTGTTTTTAGAGGATTTAAACCTTATATGGTGAACAAATTATATTATAGAATTCAGGCAGTTTTACTGGGGCTATCTCATACAGTGTGGCAAGTAATAATCTGGAAAGACCTTTGTAATATCACAGTCTAAAACTGGATTTAAAGAGGCAAATCAGTAAATGAATCACATGAAAATGAATCATATGTAAATGAATCACATGTAAATGAATCACATGTAAATGAATCACATGTAAATATATCACATGTAAATGAATCACATGAATATGAATCACATGAAAATGAATTACACAAAAATGAATCACATGTAAATGAATATGAATCACATGAAAATGAATCACACAAAAATGAATCACATGAAAATGAATCGCATGTAAATGTATCATGAAAATGAATAAATCAATTAAAATGAAAAAAAAAAAGAAAAGAAAAGAAAAAAAAAGAATATCAAAAACTTTCTAAACCGCAATTCTAGAGTGGTTCAGCATTCAGCAGTACAAGTCCAAGATTTTTCATCAGAAACCTGCGGGCAGCATTGTGTGTTTTTTCTCTATCACATGGTAAAGGGGTATGATTATGACCATGTGTTGAAGATGTATACTGGCAATTTTATTAAAAATGATAAGATGGTGTCAGCATTTATGAGAAAACTAAAACTAAAAAAAGTTCATTGTAATGAAAATGTTTTCAAATGTATTCATTGTGTTCAGACAGGTGAAATGTTTATGTCTAATACTAGATTTTTTCAATAAAAACAAAGAACAGAGATTTCTTCTTCTTTCGACTCATTATTATTATTATTATTATTATTATTATTATTATTATTATTATTATTATTATACATACGCCACATCCAGCAATACAGATAATAACAAGATCATAAACATTAGAAAACTCATGGATTAAAAACTTAGCCACTGACTCACATCAGTGATTTGAATACTGGGCCATCTGAATAATTTGATTGTGCTGATGGTGTGCTCGACAGTATTTTCTGTGTTTTACGCTTCTTAGACAAGATGGTAATAGGCAAAGTCGATTTGGTTTTGAAAGAGTTAATTGCATGTCTGACATAATGGCTTGGTACCGTTGACTATGATACGTTTAAAGTAGCAAAAGCCTCCAGAAATTCGAGCCAGCCGACAGGTCTTCGGGCATCAGAAGTCTTTTGCGGAGCCATGATGCCTTTAACTAAATCAAGCATGTGTGAACCAGGGATTGTTCTACGTTTAAACACAAACTCCCCCGAATCATCCCAAGATGTGACATCTTGGGATATCCAGGGGGCGTCCGGGCGGCGCAGACGGCTTTTTTTTTCAGTGTGATCAGTCTGCGGAAGTGTTAATGTTAATGCGCTGTTTTCACAGTCCCCTTGTCTAGCAAGTGTTAAAAAGCTCTGTAAAATGTTTGTGTACAGCTTCGCCTTTTCATAATTGTCCAAGTCAGATCGGTGCAAAATATTTCTTATAGCTATGTCCAAATCATTCTCCACAACCTGCTGAATAGAATCGCAGGTTCCGGTCTTTAGTTTATCCAACTGATGCTGCGGGACTTAAAACATCTTCTCTGCATAGTCCATCCCTGTTATCTAGAAGCAATCAGGCTGGAGATGAAAGGAATAGCCATGCTTAAGAGCGGTAGAAGAAAGCCCCCCTGTTGGTTTTTTACACGTCTGTTTCTTTTAACTCCAACCGTCTTATCCGCAACAAATTTGATTACGCTTTTCCGTTTCTGGTATTGTTGTGATGTGAGCGGTATAATACCATAGAGAACATTAAGAGCTACTTCACACAATGTCGCAGTGAGTTTGTCTGTGGCAGTTTGTAAAATAATCCGTATTTGTTTTGGTGTTGCTTTTAATAATATTTTTAAAAGCGGCAGGTTTCTACAAAGTCTGGCCGACATTTTCGCTATCTTCTTTTCTGGAGATATACCACAGGGTGTGGTGCAAGTAAATCTGTTCTGAGCTGAGCGGGTGTTTTTGTTTTATAATCAATCAGCAGATACCCGAAGGTTTGCTGGTTGCGTCTTGATAACACTCCATAAAAAATTTTGTGTTGCCGGGGTACATTTGTCTTCCTAGAACACTGACTTGATTAGCGTCTCTGGGGTTTTTAAACAACATCAGACTCAAAGTTATCTGAGATGTAGGATTTCTTATCTGCATCTGTCACAACATGTGCGGGGAACCCGCTGGCCTCTTGTTTGTATTGTAAAAATGTTTTAACATAGTCACAAAACAAAGTTTCTGGCTGTTGTGGAAAATGCCACACCTCGTCCACTTTCGTTACAACATAACCCTTTTCCACACCTTTCAACAGCTCGATGCTGACCCAACAGCGTGAAATCGCTCTATCCTCATCAGTATGGCCACACGGGTCTGTCTGATTCTGCTTTTCAGCGCATGTACATGACAGAGTGGAAACATGAGCTTACCACAAGTCCTATAGGGAAGGACGGGGTGAAGCAGTTTTCGTGGCGGCAGCAATGTAGCTTTGACAAACCCATAATAGTTTTCAAGAGGATCAAAATCCTTGAAAATTATTTGTGGATGTCCTATGGGGTAACATTTTTTGGCCTGCCAAAAGGGATACAAGCATGTAAAGTCGACATATCATATTTTTTCACTAATGTCGGCTTTGTGATACAATTTGTACGCGTTAGTACGACCACCAAATAGAGCGTTGTGCGGCTTCAATCTTTCAGGATGTGTGTAAGTGAACATAAAGGCCATTACAGCGACATCAGTCTGTTTAAGGTTATTCCAATCACACTCCCACATTACCTCAACAGCGAGACCATATGCTTTTTTAATATGTCAACTTTGTCATCAAATTACCTCCTGAGCAAGCCGTAGGGCACTTTTGATATCGGATGTAAATGGTTGGGGTTATAACGACAATCATGCCCGTGAAACATACAACCGTTGAGCGTATTTGACACCATTCTTTTCATAATAACCATCGAGATGGTATTTTCCAATCACCATCTCACCGTGGTTTAATGCGTGCTGAATGTTTATGCCATGTGTTTTTTTGACATATTCAAGCCATTCAATGGAAATGGTTGAGTATGTCTTGTTCTGATTTGTGTATGCATTGTTATGGGTCAGAGCTAGGGTGTCTTTTGGTAGGAAGCGGGTTTTATACACGGCCATGCAGCACGCTGCTAAAGTGGTGTATCTGAATGGGTCGAGTTTGGTACACTGTATGAATTAGTGACGGTACTTCATGCATGCCTCACGGAGCAAAACTACATCGTTCTTGCCATACATGGCGAGTTCTTTTTTTAAAATCAAAACACCTTACCCGATACCGTAACATACCACTCATCAAACAGAGCCCTCTCTTTGTCAGACATTGTCTCATAGCCGTAGAAATACTTGTCTGGGTATGGTCCTACATAGTCTTCGTTTTCTATTTTATTGAACAGGTGTGGAAAATGAGCTTTCTCAGCACAGGTTAGATTTAATGCAACGGACGTCATGGCTAGACGCATAGGGATGAATGATTAGCTTTTGATGAAACGTTGCTTGAATGTCTTGTCATACATTAAAATGATCCGACAGCCTTGCATATTAATTTGAAGTGCTAGCCCTGCTTTTGCGAAATATTCCAAAAGTATAAAGTTGTCAAACCCAGAAGCACTGTGTGCAACCCATGTGAAATTCTGATAATGAGGCTGTCTAAACTTTTTAACAAGTCGATCTATACAGTCTGTACCAGCGGCTGTGAACTCTTTCGGCTGTGAATTCCCCTTTAAACATAATCGAAATTTGCAACCTATTTACCGTCTACGTGTTGTAGTGTTACCGCACTACAATGGATACAACGTTCTGCTGCGCACATGTGTTGTTTTGGGGTGGATCCGTTGACATGATATCGCCTATTACATTTCTGACAGTATTTAGTGACATCACATGGTGGCTGTGGCTCAGTTGGTAGTGCGGGTTGTCCACTAATCGTAGGGTTGGCGGTTTGATTCTCGACCCAAATGACTTCACATGCCGAAGTGTCCTTGGGAAAGACACTGAACCCCAAGTTAGCAAGTTAGCGCCTTGCATGGCAGCTCTGCTACCATTGGTGTGTGAGTGTGTGTGTGTGAATGGGTGAATGAGGCACAGTGTAAAGCGCTTTGGATAAAAGCGCTATATAAGTGCACCATTTACCATTTACATCACACTGAGTGTACTGTTGTCCTATTTGCATTTGTTTCTGGGCTTTATAACAGTAGGCTGATCTGCAGTACCGCAAACAATCATGAAATTGCCTCATTTTGACAGCGTATGTATGACAATCAGGCGCATTACAAACATCGCAAACGTATTTACACCTGTGGTCTCTACGGCTAGTAAAAAACCATGGTGACAGTAATCGCACACGTATGGGGTACCAATGAACACTTTTAGGTTCTTAATCATGAAATAATGTTCGTTGTGTAGATACAAGAACACGGTCTTATTATGAGGCTCGTCATTGGTCGTAAAGTGTTCCAACAGACCAGAGCATGTTCTATGGAATACCACTATTTTAATGTGTAACAACCGTTCAAACTGGGTGATGTCATTAAAAGCTATCTTTTGCTGTACTGAATACCCCGCAGTGTTCTGCAGATACTCGGCTATCGGCTCTAGATCAGTACACGATGTTTGTGGAAGTAGAAAATGGGTAGAACCTGCAACACGATTTTTGAACTCTGGAACGTCGATATTGTTTACAAGATTTGACAATCCTTGAACAGTAAACATACGAACACACAAAAAAACCCCATAAGAAAACAGCATAAAACCACATTTAAACATAAACGTCAAATATCTAATTATTACAACACTTACCGAGCGGGGTTATCCGACCTGACTCGCGGAGCCGCACCGCCTGAGTTCGATCCTTTGTGTAAAATAAAAAGTATAGGCTAATCATTCTACACATACACAACAGATCATACATAGGCATGGATACTTATAAAATAATAACACATGTACGTACCGCTTGCCTTGTTCAGAAACTTGATTTCGTCTACGATGTCCGGAATAGACACAATGTCAGCATCACCTATAGCGTTAGATACCTGTTTAACCATTACAACAGCCCCATTAATTTGTTTATAAATAAACATTCTTAATAACGAGTAATAATAATAATAATAATAAAACACTTACTGTTATGATAGACAGCCATCTCCTCAAAAACAGTATTCCTCAAAATAAAAACAAAACTTTAGCAGTGAGCTAAAGTGAGAAACAGCCGGTTCGTCTAAATTACACAGCACAAACACTGGTGCACAGCCGCGATCTTAGAAACTTCTATGTAACTGACAACGCGTTTAAACATAGTGCTTACCTATTTGTGGGGGTTTCGAAAAGCCATTAACACCCCCAGACACTAACTCATTATCATAAACAAACTGATAGGATGACCCCTGGTCATAAAATAAGTGTCTCCCCCACAAAACTCTTGGTCAGGAAAAACACAAAGAGTCATAAATTAGGTGCACATACAGAACAGACTTGTAGAGTCATAAATTAGGTGCACATAGCTTACAGAAACTGTCTGCCGTTGAAACACGTGTATGGGCATGGGTTTAGAGAGCGAGAGAGAGAGAGCAAGAGAGAGAGGTGTGTCTGAAACACGTATGTATGGGCGGGGTTTAGAGAGAGAGAGAGAGGTGATTCGGTTTTAACATCATTAATGTTTTAACCCAGCGAATGGAAGACATCTTGTGAAAACTTATCTTCTAGTTTAAACAATACAGCGATTCTTTTAGCCGACACTTTAACGTTTTTACCTCATAAGGATCTTTGTTTAGAAGTCATGTAATATGCGCGATTCTTTATAAACAGCTCTTTTTTAAAAAAAACACTTTACCTGCTAAACTTTTTATTCAAAGGCAAACCGGGCTCCCTAAAAACGCAATCAACATTTGTTTTCATTTATTTCACAAACATATGTTCTACTCATATATGTATATATGATGTTTCTCATATCATATAACATATCATGCTGTTTCTAACAATGTGGTCCCACAAACGAAAAACCCCCACACAGTAACACAAACACATGCCCAATATTAACCATTGATACATATTTCACCCCCCGCCCCCAAAACCAGACTCATTAACATAAACACCTTTGTTGGGGGGTACTCCCCCACACACCACTCTCCACCACTGCCCAGACACACAGGGGCCAGATTGACCCACTGATACAGTCGATAGGGTTTCCCCCACGCCGGTCATGAATTAGGTTACCTACAGAAATGGCGGCCAAAGAAGCAAAAAGGGCCATAAATCAGCACACACTACTTTGATTGACAGTTTGACAGAAAGTGTATGATATAACTACACGTCATATTAAGTCATAAACATGTGAAACAATCTTAGTATCATGTTAAGTCATAAACATGTGAAACATATCCTATTACGTCATAAACATGTGAAACATATCAAATTAAGTAATAAACATAACAAATTAAGTCATAAACATTTGAAACATCTCATGCTAAGTCATAAACATGTGAAACACGTCATAGTATCATATTAAGTCATAAACGAGTTAAACATAATGTATCAACTCATAAACATGTGAAACGTGTGATATTGAGTCATAAACAAGTGAAATATGTCATATTAAGTCATAAACATGTGAAACATATCATATAACATCTTAAACATGTGAAACATCATATTAAGTCATAAACGTGAAACATGTCAAATTAAGTCATAAACATGTGAAACAAGTCTTAGTATCATGTTAAGTCATGAACATGTGAAACATATCATAAAACGTCATAAACATGTGAAACGTCATATTAAATCATAAACATGTGATACATATCATATTAAGTCATAAACATGTGAAACATGTCATATTGACTTATAGCCATGAGTAACATGTCATAGTATCATATTAAGTCATAAACAAGGGAAAACAGATCATTTACGTCATAAAAAAGTTAAACAGATCGTATTGAGGGGCGCACGGTGGCTTGTGTGCAGAGTTTGCATGTTCTCCCCGTGCTGTGGGGGTTTCCTCCGGGGACTCCGGTTTCTTCCCCCTGTTCATGGTAGGCTGATTGGCATGTCCAAAGTGTCCGTGGTGTATGAACGGGTGTGTGAATGTGTATGTGATTGTGCCCTGCGAAGGATTGGCACCCTGTCCAGGGTGTACCACGCCTTGTGCCAGATGCTCTCTGGGATAGGCTTCAGGTTTCCCCGTGACCCTGAAGAAAAGGATAAGCGGTATAGAAGATGGATGGATAGATGGAGATCGTATTGAGTATCATATTAAGTCATAAACAGGTGAAAAAGATCATTTAAGTCGTAAACAAGTGAAACAAATCGTATTGAGTCGTAAATAAGTGAAACATCTCATATTGAGTCATAAACATGTGAAAAATGTCATAGTATCATAATAAGTCATAAACAAGTAAAACACATCATTTAAGTTGTAAATGTTATGCCCTCGGCGGCAGATGGCACTGCAGCGCGGCTTCAGAGAGCGTGCGTGCACGAGACTGAACTGTTGCAGATTGTTTGTTTTGGTTCTCCCCCTGTTTAAGCATTGGTTGATGTTCGAGTGTGTGTCTTGATTTACTCCAGGTGTATGTGTTTTAGTTTGATTGTGTTTGTTATTTAAACCCCTCGTGTTGGTGTGCACTTGGATGAGGATTTGAACCTCTGAGTGTAATGGTGAATACGTTACTCATGATAAGCGGTCTTATTTCCGTGTCCTGTTCTCGTTCCTCGACTTGACTTCAGTTCTATGTTTAACCCATTAATCTTGTACAGTGTAGACTGCGTTTCCTGTGATTTGTCTGCTGTGTTGAAAATAAAGACATTGATCTGCACCTGCTCCCACCTCACCTCCCTGTATCGTTACAGTAAACAAGTGAAACAGATCTTATTGAGTCATAAACATGCGAAACATGTCATATTGAGTCATAAACATGTGAAGCATGTCATAGTATAATATTAAGTCATAAACAAGTGAAAAAGATCATTTAAGTCGTAAACAAGTAAAACAGATCGTATTGAGTCATAAACATGTGAAACATGTCATAGAATCATATTAAATCATAAACATGTGAAAAATATCATATTAATTCATAAACGTGTGAAACGTCATATTTAGTCATACACATGTGAAACATATCATATAACGTCATAAACATGTGAAACATATATTAAGGCACAATCATGTGAAGAATGTCAAATTAAGTCATCAACATGTGAAACACATATTAGTATCATATTGACTCATAAACATGTGAAACACATCATATAACGTCATAAACATGTGAAATATATCATATAATTTCAAACATGTGAAACATCTCAAATTAAGTCCTAAACTTGTAAAACACGTCATAGTATTATTAAATCATAAACATGTGAAAAATCATAAGTCATAAAGATGTGAAACATGGCATATTGAGTCATAAGCATGTGAAACATGTCAAATTAAGTCATAAACATGTGAAACAGATCATTTTGATTCGTAAAAATGTGAAACATGTCATGTTGGAGGACGTCACACAATTAATTATATGAGTTTGCAAGAAAAACCATTTTCCTTTGCTCCCAGCCGCTTGAAACTGGCTGTATAGCGTTTTAAGCGTCTGAAGAGCACCAGTGTGTATGGACAAACAGGACGAATGAGAATAAGTTTTGTTAGGGTACATTTGATGATAAGTGACTTTCTATACTTCAATTGTCACTTTTTTCACCTTATCATACATTATTATCAATTTATAGATGTTAATGTAAACAATCATATTTCGTATCATTTAAGGTCAGAAACATGTTATAGTATTATATTATGTCATAAATATGTGAAAAATGTCATGCTGGAGGACTTCACGCAATTAATTATATGAGTTTGTTAGAAAAACCACTTTCCTTTGCTCCCAGCCGCTTGAAACTCGCTGTATAGCGTTTTCAGCATCTGAAGAGCACCAGTGTGTATGGACACACAGGATGAATGTATATAAGTTTTGTTTGGGCACATTTGATGAAAAGTGACTTTCTACACTTCAATTGTCACTTTATTCACCTTATCATACTTTATTTTCAATATATAGATTTTAATGTAAACAATCATATTTCGTATCATTTAAGGTCAGAAAAATGTCATAGTATTATATTATGTGAAAAAATAGTACTATATGATGTGTAAATATGTGTAAAATAACAAATTGGAATAGGTAGGGCTAGGTTAGAAAAACCACTTTCCTTTGCTCCTCGCGCCTTCTGAAGCGCTGTATAGCGTTTTGAGCGTATAAAGAGCACAAGTGTGTATGGGGGGACAGGATAAATGGGAACTGGTTTTCTTATTGTACTTATGATGAAAAGTGACTTTCTAGACATAAAATGTCACTTTTTTCACTTTATCGTACTTTATCATCAACTTTTACATTTTAATGTAAACAATCATATTTCGTAATATTTTAGGTGAGAAACATTTCATAGTACTGTATTATGTGTAAATATGTGAAAAATAACAAATTGGAATAGGTAGGGCCATTGATTATATGAGTTTGTTAGAAAAACCACTTTCCTTTGCTCCTAGCGCCTTCTGAAGCGCTGTATAGCGTTTTGAGCGCATAAAGAGCACAAGTGTGTATGGGGGGACAGGATAAATGGGAACTGGTTTTCTTATTGTACTTATGATGAAAAGTGACTTTCTAGACATAAAATGTCACTTTTTTCACCTTATCACACTTTATCATCAACTTTTACATTTTAATGTAAACAATGATATTTCGTAATATTTTAGGTCAGAAACATTTCATAGTACTATATGATGTGTAAATATGTGAAAAATAACAAATTGGAATAGGTAGGGCCATTGATTATATGAGTTTGTTAGAAAAACCACTTTCCTTTGCTCCTAGCGCCTTCTGAAGCGCTGTATAGCGTTTTGAGCGTATAAAGAGCACAAGTGTGTATGGGGGGACAGGATAAATGGGAACTGGTTTTCTTATTGTACTTATGATGAAAAGTGACTTTCTAGACATAAAATGTCACTTTTTTCACTTTATCGTACTTTATCATCAACTTTTACATTTTAATGTAAACAATCATATTTCGTAATATTTTAGGTGAGAAACATTTCATAGTACTGTATTATGTGTAAATATGTGAAAAATAACAAATTGGAATAGGTAGGGCCATTGATTATATGAGTTTGTTAGAAAAACCACTTTCCTTTGCTCCTAGCGCCTTCTGAAGCGCTGTATAGCGTTTTGAGCGTATAAAGAGCACAAGTGTGTATGGGGGGACAGGATAAATGGGAACTGGTTTTCTTATTGTACTTATGATGAAAAGTGACTTTCTAGACATAAAATGTCACTTTTTTCACCTTATCACACTTTATCATCAACTTTTACATTTTAATGTAAACAATGATATTTCGTAATATTTTAGGTCAGAAACATTTCATAGTACTATATGATGTGTAAATATGTGAAAAATAACAAATTGGAATAGGTAGGGCCATTGATTATATGAGTTTGTTAGAAAAACCACTTTCCTTTGCTCCTAGCGCCTTCTGAAGCGCTGTATAGCGTTTTGAGCGTATAAAGAGCACAAGTGTGTATGGGGGGACAGGATAAATGGGAACTGGTTTTCTTATTGTACTTATGATGAAAAGTGACTTTCTAGACATAAAATGTCACTTTTTTCACTTTATCGTACTTTATCATCAACTTTTACATTTTAATGTAAACAATCATATTTCGTAATATTTTAGGTGAGAAACATTTCATAGTACTGTATTATGTGTAAATATGTGAAAAATAACAAATTGGAATAGGTAGGGCCATTGATTATATGAGTTTGTTAGAAAAACCACTTTCCTTTGCTCCTAGCGCCTTCTGAAGCGCTGTATAGCGTTTTGAGCGTATAAAGAGCACAAGTGTGTATGGGGGGACAGGATAAATGGGAACTGGTTTTCTTATTGTACTTATGATGAAAAGTGACTTTCTAGACATAAAATGTCACTTTTTTCACCTTATCGTACTTTATCATCAACTTTTACATTTTAATGTAAACAATGATATTTCGTAATATTTTAGGTCAGAAACATTTCATAGTACTATATGATGTGTAAATATGTGAAAAATAACAAATTGGAATAGGTAGGGCCATTGATTATATGAGTTTGTTAGAAAAACCACTTTCCTTTGCTCCTAGCGCCTTCTGAAGCGCTGTATAGCGTTTTGAGCGTATAAAGAGCACAAGTGTGTATGGGGGGACAGGATAAATGGGAACTGGTTTTCTTATTGTACTTATGATGAAAAGTGACTTTCTAGACATAAAATGTCACTTTTTTCACCTTATCACACTTTATCATCAACTTTTACATTTTAATGTAAACAATGATATTTCGTAATATTTTAGGTCAGAAACATTTCATAGTACTATATGATGTGTAAATATGTGAAAAATAACAAATTGGAATAGGTAGGGCCATTGATTATATGAGTTTGTTAGAAAAACCACTTTCCTTTGCTCCTAGCGCCTTCTGAAGCGCTGTATAGCGTTTTGAGCGTATAAAGAGCACAAGTGTGTATGGGGGGACAGGATAAATGGGAACTGGTTTTCTTATTGTACTTATGATGAAAAGTGACTTTCTAGACATAAAATGTCACTTTTTTCACTTTATCGTACTTTATCATCAACTTTTACATTTTAATGTAAACAATCATATTTCGTAATATTTTAGGTGAGAAACATTTCATAGTACTGTATTATGTGTAAATATGTGAAAAATAACAAATTGGAATAGGTAGGGCCATTGATTATATGAGTTTGTTAGAAAAACCACTTTCCTTTGCTCCTAGCGCCTTCTGAAGCGCTGTATAGCGTTTTGAGCGTATAAAGAGCACAAGTGTGTATGGGGGGACAGGATAAATGGGAACTGGTTTTCTTATTGTACTTATGATGAAAAGTGACTTTCTAGACATAAAATGTCACTTTTTTCACCTTATCACACTTTATCATCAACTTTTACATTTTAATGTAAACAATGATATTTCGTAATATTTTAGGTCAGAAACATTTCATAGTACTATATGATGTGTAAATATGTGAAAAATAACAAATTGGAATAGGTAGGGCCATTGATTATATGAGTTTGTTAGAAAAACCACTTTCCTTTGCTCCTAGCGCCTTCTGAAGCGCTGTATAGCGTTTTGAGCGTATAAAGAGCACAAGTGTGTATGGGGGGACAGGATAAATGGGAACTGGTTTTCTTATTGTACTTATGATGAAAAGTGACTTTCTAGACATAAAATGTCACTTTTTTCACCTTATCACACTTTATCATCAACTTTTACATTTTAATGTAAACAATGATATTTCGTAATATTTTAGGTCAGAAACATTTCATAGTACTATATGATGTGTAAATATGTGAAAAATAACAAATTGGAATAGGTAGGGCCATTGATTATATGAGTTTGTTAGAAAAACCACTTTCCTTTGCTCCTAGCGCCTTCTGAAGCGCTGTATAGCGTTTTGAGCGTATAAAGAGCACAAGTGTGTATGGGGGGACAGGATAAATGGGAACTGGTTTTCTTATTGTACTTATGATGAAAAGTGACTTTCTAGACATAAAATGTCACTTTTTTCACCTTATCGTACTTTATCATCAACTTTTACATTTTAATGTAAACAATCATATTTCGTAATATTTTAGGTGAGAAACATTTCATAGTACTGTATTATGTGTAAATATGTGAAAAATAACAAATTGGAATAGGTAGGGCCATTGATTATATGAGTTTGTTAGAAAAACCACTTTCCTTTGCTCCTAGCGCCTTCTGAAGCGCTGTATAGCGTTTTGAGCGTATAAAGAGCACAAGTGTGTATGGGGGGACAGGATAAATGGGAACTGGTTTTCTTATTGTACTTATGATGAAAAGTGACTTTCTAGACATAAAATGTCACTTTTTTCACCTTATCGTACTTTATCATCAACTTTTACATTTTAATGTAAACAATGATATTTCGTAATATTTTAGGTCAGAAACATTTCATAGTACTGTATTATGTGTAAATATGTGAAAAATAACAAATTGGAATAGGTAGGGCCATTGATTATATGAGTTTGTTAGAAAAACCACTTTCCTTTGCTCCTAGCGCCTTCTGAAGCGCTGTATAGCGTTTTGAGCGTATAAAGAGCACAAGTGTGTATGGGGGGACAGGATAAATGGGAACTGGTTTTCTTATTGTACTTATGATGAAAAGTGACTTTCTAGACATAAAATGTCACTTTTTTCACTTTATCGTACTTTATCATCAACTTTTACATTTTAATGTAAACAATCATATTTCGTAATATTTTAGGTGAGAAACATTTCATAGTACTGTATTATGTGTAAATATGTGAAAAATAACAAATTGGAATAGGTAGGGCCATTGATTATATGAGTTTGTTAGAAAAACCACTTTCCTTTGCTCCTAGCGCCTTCTGAAGCGCTGTATAGCGTTTTGAGCGCATAAAGAGCACAAGTGTGTATGGGGGGACAGGATAAATGGGAACTGGTTTTCTTATTGTACTTATGATGAAAAGTGACTTTCTAGACATAAAATGTCACTTTTTTCACCTTATCACACTTTATCATCAACTTTTACATTTTAATGTAAACAATGATATTTCGTAATATTTTAGGTCAGAAACATTTCATAGTACTATATGATGTGTAAATATGTGAAAAATAACAAATTGGAATAGGTAGGGCCATTGATTATATGAGTTTGTTAGAAAAACCACTTTCCTTTGCTCCTAGCGCCTTCTGAAGCGCTGTATAGCGTTTTGAGCGTATAAAGAGCACAAGTGTGTATGGGGGGACAGGATAAATGGGAACTGGTTTTCTTATTGTACTTATGATGAAAAGTGACTTTCTAGACATAAAATGTCACTTTTTTCACCTTATCACACTTTATCATCAACTTTTACATTTTAATGTAAACAATGATATTTCGTAATATTTTAGGTCAGAAACATTTCATAGTACTATATGATGTGTAAATATGTGAAAAATAACAAATTGGAATAGGTAGGGCCATTGATTATATGAGTTTGTTAGAAAAACCACTTTCCTTTGCTCCTAGCGCCTTCTGAAGCGCTGTATAGCGTTTTGAGCGTATAAAGAGCACAAGTGTGTATGGGGGGACAGGATAAATGGGAACTGGTTTTCTTATTGTACTTATGATGAAAAGTGACTTTCTAGACATAAAATGTCACTTTTTTCACTTTATCGTACTTTATCATCAACTTTTACATTTTAATGTAAACAATCATATTTCGTAATATTTTAGGTGAGAAACATTTCATAGTACTGTATTATGTGTAAATATGTGAAAAATAACAAATTGGAATAGGTAGGGCCATTGATTATATGAGTTTGTTAGAAAAACCACTTTCCTTTGCTCCTAGCGCCTTCTGAAGCGCTGTATAGCGTTTTGAGCGCATAAAGAGCACAAGTGTGTATGGGGGGACAGGATAAATGGGAACTGGTTTTCTTATTGTACTTATGATGAAAAGTGACTTTCTAGACATAAAATGTCACTTTTTTCACCTTATCACACTTTATCATCAACTTTTACATTTTAATGTAAACAATGATATTTCGTAATATTTTAGGTCAGAAACATTTCATAGTACTATATGATGTGTAAATATGTGAAAAATAACAAATTGGAATAGGTAGGGCCATTGATTATATGAGTTTGTTAGAAAAACCACTTTCCTTTGCTCCTAGCGCCTTCTGAAGCGCTGTATAGCGTTTTGAGCGTATAAAGAGCACAAGTGTGTATGGGGGGACAGGATAAATGGGAACTGGTTTTCTTATTGTACTTATGATGAAAAGTGACTTTCTAGACATAAAATGTCACTTTTTTCACTTTATCGTACTTTATCATCAACTTTTACATTTTAATGTAAACAATCATATTTCGTAATATTTTAGGTGAGAAACATTTCATAGTACTGTATTATGTGTAAATATGTGAAAAATAACAAATTGGAATAGGTAGGGCCATTGATTATATGAGTTTGTTAGAAAAACCACTTTCCTTTGCTCCTAGCGCCTTCTGAAGCGCTGTATAGCGTTTTGAGCGCATAAAGAGCACAAGTGTGTATGGGGGGACAGGATAAATGGGAACTGGTTTTCTTATTGTACTTATGATGAAAAGTGACTTTCTAGACATAAAATGTCACTTTTTTCACCTTATCACACTTTATCATCAACTTTTACATTTTAATGTAAACAATGATATTTCGTAATATTTTAGGTCAGAAACATTTCATAGTACTATATGATGTGTAAATATGTGAAAAATAACAAATTGGAATAGGTAGGGCCATTGATTATATGAGTTTGTTAGAAAAACCACTTTCCTTTGCTCCTAGCGCCTTCTGAAGCGCTGTATAGCGTTTTGAGCGTATAAAGAGCACAAGTGTGTATGGGGGGACAGGATAAATGGGAACTGGTTTTCTTATTGTACTTATGATGAAAAGTGACTTTCTAGACATAAAATGTCACTTTTTTCACTTTATCGTACTTTATCATCAACTTTTACATTTTAATGTAAACAATCATATTTCGTAATATTTTAGGTGAGAAACATTTCATAGTACTGTATTATGTGTAAATATGTGAAAAATAACAAATTGGAATAGGTAGGGCCATTGATTATATGAGTTTGTTAGAAAAACCACTTTCCTTTGCTCCTAGCGCCTTCTGAAGCGCTGTATAGCGTTTTGAGCGCATAAAGAGCACAAGTGTGTATGGGGGGACAGGATAAATGGGAACTGGTTTTCTTATTGTACTTATGATGAAAAGTGACTTTCTAGACATAAAATGTCACTTTTTTCACTTTATCGTACTTTATCATCAACTTTTACATTTTAATGTAAACAATGATATTTCGTAATATTTTAGGTCAGAAACATTTCATAGTACTGTATTATGTGTAAATATGTGAAAAATAACAAATTGGAATAGGTAGGGCCATTGATTATATGAGTTTGTTAGAAAAACCACTTTCCTTTGCTCCTAGCGCCTTCTGAAGCGCTGTATAGCGTTTTGAGCGTATAAAGAGCACAAGTGTGTATGGGGGGACAGGATAAATGGGAACTGGTTTTCTTATTGTACTTATGATGAAAAGTGACTTTCTAGACATAAAATGTCACTTTTTTCACCTTATCACACTTTATCATCAACTTTTACATTTTAATGTAAACAATGATATTTCGTAATATTTTAGGTCAGAAACATTTCATAGTACTATATGATGTGTAAATATGTGAAAAATAACAAATTGGAATAGGTAGGGCCATTGATTATATGAGTTTGTTAGAAAAACCACTTTCCTTTGCTCCTAGCGCCTTCTGAAGCGCTGTATAGCGTTTTGAGCGTATAAAGAGCACAAGTGTGTATGGGGGGACAGGATAAATGGGAACTGGTTTTCTTATTGTACTTATGATGAAAAGTGACTTTCTAGACATAAAATGTCACTTTTTTCACTTTATCGTACTTTATCATCAACTTTTACATTTTAATGTAAACAATCATATTTCGTAATATTTTAGGTGAGAAACATTTCATAGTACTGTATTATGTGTAAATATGTGAAAAATAACAAATTGGAATAGGTAGGGCCATTGATTATATGAGTTTGTTAGAAAAACCACTTTCCTTTGCTCCTAGCGCCTTCTGAAGCGCTGTATAGCGTTTTGAGCGTATAAAGAGCACAAGTGTGTATGGGGGGACAGGATAAATGGGAACTGGTTTTCTTATTGTACTTATGATGAAAAGTGACTTTCTAGACATAAAATGTCACTTTTTTCACCTTATCACACTTTATCATCAACTTTTACATTTTAATGTAAACAATGATATTTCGTAATATTTTAGGTCAGAAACATTTCATAGTACTATATGATGTGTAAATATGTGAAAAATAACAAATTGGAATAGGTAGGGCCATTGATTATATGAGTTTGTTAGAAAAACCACTTTCCTTTGCTCCTAGCGCCTTCTGAAGCGCTGTATAGCGTTTTGAGCGTATAAAGAGCACAAGTGTGTATGGGGGGACAGGATAAATGGGAACTGGTTTTCTTATTGTACTTATGATGAAAAGTGACTTTCTAGACATAAAATGTCACTTTTTTCACCTTATCGTACTTTATCATCAACTTTTACATTTTAATGTAAACAATGATATTTCGTAATATTTTAGGTGAGAAACATTTCATAGTACTGTATTATGTGTAAATATGTGAAAAATAACAAATTGGAATAGGTAGGGCCATTGATTATATGAGTTTGTTAGAAAAACCACTTTCCTTTGCTCCTAGCGCCTTCTGAAGCGCTGTATAGCGTTTTGAGCGTATAAAGAGCACAAGTGTGTATGGGGGGACAGGATAAATGGGAACTGGTTTTCTTATTGTACTTATGATGAAAAGTGACTTTCTAGACATAAAATGTCACTTTTTTCACCTTATCACACTTTATCATCAACTTTTACATTTTAATGTAAACAATGATATTTCGTAATATTTTAGGTCAGAAACATTTCATAGTACTATATGATGTGTAAATATGTGAAAAATAACAAATTGGAATAGGTAGGGCCATTGATTATATGAGTTTGTTAGAAAAACCACTTTCCTTTGCTCCTAGCGCCTTCTGAAGCGCTGTATAGCGTTTTGAGCGTATAAAGAGCACAAGTGTGTATGGGGGGACAGGATAAATGGGAACTGGTTTTCTTATTGTACTTATGATGAAAAGTGACTTTCTAGACATAAAATGTCACTTTTTTCACTTTATCGTACTTTATCATCAACTTTTACATTTTAATGTAAACAATCATATTTCGTAATATTTTAGGTGAGAAACATTTCATAGTACTGTATTATGTGTAAATATGTGAAAAATAACAAATTGGAATAGGTAGGGCCATTGATTATATGAGTTTGTTAGAAAAACCACTTTCCTTTGCTCCTAGCGCCTTCTGAAGCGCTGTATAGCGTTTTGAGCGTATAAAGAGCACAAGTGTGTATGGGGGGACAGGATAAATGGGAACTGGTTTTCTTATTGTACTTATGATGAAAAGTGACTTTCTAGACATAAAATGTCACTTTTTTCACCTTTATCGTACTTTATCATCAACTTTTACATTTTAATGTAAACAATCATATTTCGTAATATTTTAGGTGAGAAACATTTCATAGTACTGTATTATGTGTAAATATGTGAAAAATAACAAATTGGAATAGGTAGGGCCATTGATTATATGAGTTTGTTAGAAAAACCACTTTCCTTTGCTCCTAGCGCCTTCTGAAGCGCTGTATAGCGTTTTGAGCGTATAAAGAGCACAAGTGTGTATGGGGGGACAGGATAAATGGGAACTGGTTTTCTTATTGTACTTATGATGAAAAGTGACTTTCTAGACATAAAATGTCACTTTTTTCACCTTATCACACTTTATCATCAACTTTTACATTTTAATGTAAACAATGATATTTCGTAATATTTTAGGTCAGAAACATTTCATAGTACTATATGATGTGTAAATATGTGAAAAATAACAAATTGGAATAGGTAGGGCCATTGATTATATGAGTTTGTTAGAAAAACCACTTTCCTTTGCTCCTAGCGCCTTCTGAAGCGCTGTATAGCGTTTTGAGCGTATAAAGAGCACAAGTGTGTATGGGGGGACAGGATAAATGGGAACTGGTTTTCTTATTGTACTTATGATGAAAAGTGACTTTCTAGACATAAAATGTCACTTTTTTCACTTTATCGTACTTTATCATCAACTTTTACATTTTAATGTAAACAATCATATTTCGTAATATTTTAGGTGAGAAACATTTCATAGTACTGTATTATGTGTAAATATGTGAAAAATAACAAATTGGAATAGGTAGGGCCATTGATTATATGAGTTTGTTAGAAAAACCACTTTCCTTTGCTCCTAGCGCCTTCTGAAGCGCTGTATAGCGTTTTGAGCGCATAAAGAGCACAAGTGTGTATGGGGGGACAGGATAAATGGGAACTGGTTTTCTTATTGTACTTATGATGAAAAGTGACTTTCTAGACATAAAATGTCACTTTTTTCACTTTATCGTACTTTATCATCAACTTTTACATTTTAATGTAAACAATGATATTTCGTAATATTTTAGGTCAGAAACATTTCATAGTACTGTATTATGTGTAAATATGTGAAAAATAACAAATTGGAATAGGTAGGGCCATTGATTATATGAGTTTGTTAGAAAAACCACTTTCCTTTGCTCCTAGCGCCTTCTGAAGCGCTGTATAGCGTTTTGAGCGCATAAAGAGCACAAGTGTGTATGGGGGGACAGGATAAATGGGAACTGGTTTTCTTATTGTACTTATGATGAAAAGTGACTTTCTAGACATAAAATGTCACTTTTTTCACCTTATCACACTTTATCATCAACTTTTACATTTTAATGTAAACAATGATATTTCGTAATATTTTAGGTCAGAAACATTTCATAGTACTATATGATGTGTAAATATGTGAAAAATAACAAATTGGAATAGGTAGGGCCATTGATTATATGAGTTTGTTAGAAAAACCACTTTCCTTTGCTCCTAGCGCCTTCTGAAGCGCTGTATAGCGTTTTGAGCGTATAAAGAGCACAAGTGTGTATGGGGGGACAGGATAAATGGGAACTGGTTTTCTTATTGTACTTATGATGAAAAGTGACTTTCTAGACATAAAATGTCACTTTTTTCACTTTATCGTACTTTATCATCAACTTTTACATTTTAATGTAAACAATCATATTTCGTAATATTTTAGGTGAGAAACATTTCATAGTACTGTATTATGTGTAAATATGTGAAAAATAACAAATTGGAATAGGTAGGGCCATTGATTATATGAGTTTGTTAGAAAAACCACTTTCCTTTGCTCCTAGCGCCTTCTGAAGCGCTGTATAGCGTTTTGAGCGTATAAAGAGCACAAGTGTGTATGGGGGGACAGGATAAATGGGAACTGGTTTTCTTATTGTACTTATGATGAAAAGTGACTTTCTAGACATAAAATGTCACTTTTTTCACCTTATCATACTTTATCATCAACTTTTACATTTTAATGTAAACAATGATATTTCGTAATATTTTAGGTCAGAAACATTTCATAGTACTATATGATGTGTAAATATGTGAAAAATAACAAATTGGAATAGGTAGGGCCATTGATTATATGAGTTTGTTAGAAAAACCACTTTCCTTTGCTCCTAGCGCCTTCTGAAGCGCTGTATAGCGTTTTGAGCGTATAAAGAGCACAAGTGTGTATGGGGGGACAGGATAAATGGGAACTGGTTTTCTTATTGTACTTATGATGAAAAGTGACTTTCTAGACATAAAATGTCACTTTTTTCACCTTATCATACTTTATCATCAACTTTTACATTTTAATGTAAACAATCATATTTCGTAATATTTTAGGTGAGAAACATTTCATAGTACTGTATTATGTGTAAATATGTGAAAAATAACAAATTGGAATAGGTAGGGCCATTGATTATATGAGTTTGTTAGAAAAACCACTTTCCTTTGCTCCTAGCGCCTTCTGAAGCGCTGTATAGCGTTTTGAGCGTATAAAGAGCACAAGTGTGTATGGGGGGACAGGATAAATGGGAACTGGTTTTCTTATTGTACTTATGATGAAAAGTGACTTTCTAGACATAAAATGTCACTTTTTTCACCTTATCACACTTTATCATCAACTTTTACATTTTAATGTAAACAATGATATTTCGTAATATTTTAGGTCAGAAACATTTCATAGTACTATATGATGTGTAAATATGTGAAAAATAACAAATTGGAATAGGTAGGGCCATTGATTATATGAGTTTGTTAGAAAAACCACTTTCCTTTGCTCCTAGCGCCTTCTGAAGCGCTGTATAGCGTTTTGAGCGTATAAAGAGCACAAGTGTGTATGGGGGGACAGGATAAATGGGAACTGGTTTTCTTATTGTACTTATGATGAAAAGTGACTTTCTAGACATAAAATGTCACTTTTTTCACTTTATCGTACTTTATCATCAACTTTTACATTTTAATGTAAACAATCATATTTCGTAATATTTTAGGTGAGAAACATTTCATAGTACTGTATTATGTGTAAATATGTGAAAAATAACAAATTGGAATAGGTAGGGCCATTGATTATATGAGTTTGTTAGAAAAACCACTTTCCTTTGCTCCTAGCGCCTTCTGAAGCGCTGTATAGCGTTTTGAGCGTATAAAGAGCACAAGTGTGTATGGGGGGACAGGATAAATGGGAACTGGTTTTCTTATTGTACTTATGATGAAAAGTGACTTTCTAGACATAAAATGTCACTTTTTTCACCTTATCGTACTTTATCATCAACTTTTACATTTTAATGTAAACAATCATATTTCGTAATATTTTAGGTGAGAAACATTTCATAGTACTGTATTATGTGTAAATATGTGAAAAATAACAAATTGGAATAGGTAGGGCCATTGATTATATGAGTTTGTTAGAAAAACCACTTTCCTTTGCTCCTAGCGCCTTCTGAAGCGCTGTATAGCGTTTTGAGCGTATAAAGAGCACAAGTGTGTATGGGGGGACAGGATAAATGGGAACTGGTTTTCTTATTGTACTTATGATGAAAAGTGACTTTCTAGACATAAAATGTCACTTTTTTCACCTTATCGTACTTTATCATCAACTTTTACATTTTAATGTAAACAATGATATTTCGTAATATTTTAGGTCAGAAACATTTCATAGTACTGTATTATGTGTAAATATGTGAAAAATAACAAATTGGAATAGGTAGGGCCATTGATTATATGAGTTTGTTAGAAAAACCACTTTCCTTTGCTCCTAGCGCCTTCTGAAGCGCTGTATAGCGTTTTGAGCGTATAAAGAGCACAAGTGTGTATGGGGGGACAGGATAAATGGGAACTGGTTTTCTTATTGTACTTATGATGAAAAGTGACTTTCTAGACATAAAATGTCACTTTTTTCACCTTATCGTACTTTATCATCAACTTTTACATTTTAATGTAAACAATCATATTTCGTAATATTTTAGGTGAGAAACATTTCATAGTACTGTATTATGTGTAAATATGTGAAAAATAACAAATTGGAATAGGTAGGGCCATTGATTATATGAGTTTGTTAGAAAAACCACTTTCCTTTGCTCCTAGCGCCTTCTGAAGCGCTGTATAGCGTTTTGAGCGTATAAAGAGCACAAGTGTGTATGGGGGGACAGGATAAATGGGAACTGGTTTTCTTATTGTACTTATGATGAAAAGTGACTTTCTAGACATAAAATGTCACTTTTTTCACCTTATCACACTTTATCATCAACTTTTACATTTTAATGTAAACAATGATATTTCGTAATATTTTAGGTCAGAAACATTTCATAGTACTATATGATGTGTAAATATGTGAAAAATAACAAATTGGAATAGGTAGGGCCATTGATTATATGAGTTTGTTAGAAAAACCACTTTCCTTTGCTCCTAGCGCCTTCTGAAGCGCTGTATAGCGTTTTGAGCGTATAAAGAGCACAAGTGTGTATGGGGGGACAGGATAAATGGGAACTGGTTTTCTTATTGTACTTATGATGAAAAGTGACTTTCTAGACATAAAATGTCACTTTTTTCACTTTATCGTACTTTATCATCAACTTTTACATTTTAATGTAAACAATCATATTTCGTAATATTTTAGGTGAGAAACATTTCATAGTACTGTATTATGTGTAAATATGTGAAAAATAACAAATTGGAATAGGTAGGGCCATTGATTATATGAGTTTGTTAGAAAAACCACTTTCCTTTGCTCCTAGCGCCTTCTGAAGCGCTGTATAGCGTTTTGAGCGTATAAAGAGCACAAGTGTGTATGGGGGGACAGGATAAATGGGAACTGGTTTTCTTATTGTACTTATGATGAAAAGTGACTTTCTAGACATAAAATGTCACTTTTTTCACCTTATCACACTTTATCATCAACTTTTACATTTTAATGTAAACAATGATATTTCGTAATATTTTAGGTCAGAAACATTTCATAGTACTATATGATGTGTAAATATGTGAAAAATAACAAATTGGAATAGGTAGGGCCATTGATTATATGAGTTTGTTAGAAAAACCACTTTCCTTTGCTCCTAGCGCCTTCTGAAGCGCTGTATAGCGTTTTGAGCGTATAAAGAGCACAAGTGTGTATGGGGGGACAGGATAAATGGGAACTGGTTTTCTTATTGTACTTATGATGAAAAGTGACTTTCTAGACATAAAATGTCACTTTTTTCACCTTATCATACTTTATCATCAACTTTTACATTTTAATGTAAACAATGATATTTCGTAATATTTTAGGTCAGAAACATTTCATAGTACTATATGATGTGTAAATATGTGAAAAATAACAAATTGGAATAGGTAGGGCCATTGATTATATGAGTTTGTTAGAAAAACCACTTTCCTTTGCTCCTAGCGCCTTCTGAAGCGCTGTATAGCGTTTTGAGCGTATAAAGAGCACAAGTGTGTATGGGGGGACAGGATAAATGGGAACTGGTTTTCTTATTGTACTTATGATGAAAAGTGACTTTCTAGACATAAAATGTCACTTTTTTCACCTTATCGTACTTTATCATCAACTTTTACATTTTAATGTAAACAATCATATTTCGTAATATTTTAGGTGAGAAACATTTCATAGTACTGTATTATGTGTAAATATGTGAAAAATAACAAATTGGAATAGGTAGGGCCATTGATTATATGAGTTTGTTAGAAAAACCACTTTCCTTTGCTCCTAGCGCCTTCTGAAGCGCTGTATAGCGTTTTGAGCGTATAAAGAGCACAAGTGTGTATGGGGGGACAGGATAAATGGGAACTGGTTTTCTTATTGTACTTATGATGAAAAGTGACTTTCTAGACATAAAATGTCACTTTTTTCACCTTATCACACTTTATCATCAACTTTTACATTTTAATGTAAACAATCATATTTCGTAATATTTTAGGTCAGAAACATTTCATAGTACTGTATTATGTGTAAATATGTGAAAAATAACAAATTGGAATAGGTAGGGCCATTGATTATATGAGTTTGTTAGAAAAACCACTTTCCTTTGCTCCTAGCGCCTTCTGAAGCGCTGTATAGCGTTTTGAGCGTATAAAGAGCACAAGTGTGTATGGGGGGACAGGATAAATGGGAACTGGTTTTCTTATTGTACTTATGATGAAAAGTGACTTTCTAGACATAAAATGTCACTTTTTTCACTTTATCGTACTTTATCATCAACTTTTACATTTTAATGTAAACAATCATATTTCGTAATATTTTAGGTGAGAAACATTTCATAGTACTGTATTATGTGTAAATATGTGAAAAATAACAAATTGGAATAGGTAGGGCCATTGATTATATGAGTTTGTTAGAAAAACCACTTTCCTTTGCTCCTAGCGCCTTCTGAAGCGCTGTATAGCGTTTTGAGCGCATAAAGAGCACAAGTGTGTATGGGGGGACAGGATAAATGGGAACTGGTTTTCTTATTGTACTTATGATGAAAAGTGACTTTCTAGACATAAAATGTCACTTTTTTCACCTTATCACACTTTATCATCAACTTTTACATTTTAATGTAAACAATGATATTTCGTAATATTTTAGGTCAGAAACATTTCATAGTACTATATGATGTGTAAATATGTGAAAAATAACAAATTGGAATAGGTAGGGCCATTGATTATATGAGTTTGTTAGAAAAACCACTTTCCTTTGCTCCTAGCGCCTTCTGAAGCGCTGTATAGCGTTTTGAGCGTATAAAGAGCACAAGTGTGTATGGGGGGACAGGATAAATGGGAACTGGTTTTCTTATTGTACTTATGATGAAAAGTGACTTTCTAGACATAAAATGTCACTTTTTTCACTTTATCGTACTTTATCATCAACTTTTACATTTTAATGTAAACAATCATATTTCGTAATATTTTAGGTGAGAAACATTTCATAGTACTGTATTATGTGTAAATATGTGAAAAATAACAAATTGGAATAGGTAGGGCCATTGATTATATGAGTTTGTTAGAAAAACCACTTTCCTTTGCTCCTAGCGCCTTCTGAAGCGCTGTATAGCGTTTTGAGCGTATAAAGAGCACAAGTGTGTATGGGGGGACAGGATAAATGGGAACTGGTTTTCTTATTGTACTTATGATGAAAAGTGACTTTCTAGACATAAAATGTCACTTTTTTCACCTTATCGTACTTTATCATCAACTTTTACATTTTAATGTAAACAATCATATTTCGTAATATTTTAGGTGAGAAACATTTCATAGTACTGTATTATGTGTAAATATGTGAAAAATAACAAATTGGAATAGGTAGGGCCATTGATTATATGAGTTTGTTAGAAAAACCACTTTCCTTTGCTCCTAGCGCCTTCTGAAGCGCTGTATAGCGTTTTGAGCGTATAAAGAGCACAAGTGTGTATGGGGGGACAGGATAAATGGGAACTGGTTTTCTTATTGTACTTATGATGAAAAGTGACTTTCTAGACATAAAATGTCACTTTTTTCACCTTATCACACTTTATCATCAACTTTTACATTTTAATGTAAACAATGATATTTCGTAATATTTTAGGTCAGAAACATTTCATAGTACTATATGATGTGTAAATATGTGAAAAATAACAAATTGGAATAGGTAGGGCCATTGATTATATGAGTTTGTTAGAAAAACCACTTTCCTTTGCTCCTAGCGCCTTCTGAAGCGCTGTATAGCGTTTTGAGCGTATAAAGAGCACAAGTGTGTATGGGGGGACAGGATAAATGGGAACTGGTTTTCTTATTGTACTTATGATGAAAAGTGACTTTCTAGACATAAAATGTCACTTTTTTCACTTTATCGTACTTTATCATCAACTTTTACATTTTAATGTAAACAATCATATTTCGTAATATTTTAGGTGAGAAACATTTCATAGTACTGTATTATGTGTAAATATGTGAAAAATAACAAATTGGAATAGGTAGGGCCATTGATTATATGAGTTTGTTAGAAAAACCACTTTCCTTTGCTCCTAGCGCCTTCTGAAGCGCTGTATAGCGTTTTGAGCGTATAAAGAGCACAAGTGTGTATGGGGGGACAGGATAAATGGGAACTGGTTTTCTTATTGTACTTATGATGAAAAGTGACTTTCTAGACATAAAATGTCACTTTTTTCACCTTATCACACTTTATCATCAACTTTTACATTTTAATGTAAACAATGATATTTCGTAATATTTTAGGTCAGAAACATTTCATAGTACTATATGATGTGTAAATATGTGAAAAATAACAAATTGGAATAGGTAGGGCCATTGATTATATGAGTTTGTTAGAAAAACCACTTTCCTTTGCTCCTAGCGCCTTCTGAAGCGCTGTATAGCGTTTTGAGCGTATAAAGAGCACAAGTGTGTATGGGGGGACAGGATAAATGGGAACTGGTTTTCTTATTGTACTTATGATGAAAAGTGACTTTCTAGACATAAAATGTCACTTTTTTCACTTTATCGTACTTTATCATCAACTTTTACATTTTAATGTAAACAATCATATTTCGTAATATTTTAGGTGAGAAACATTTCATAGTACTGTATTATGTGTAAATATGTGAAAAATAACAAATTGGAATAGGTAGGGCCATTGATTATATGAGTTTGTTAGAAAAACCACTTTCCTTTGCTCCTAGCGCCTTCTGAAGCGCTGTATAGCGTTTTGAGCGCATAAAGAGCACAAGTGTGTATGGGGGGACAGGATAAATGGGAACTGGTTTTCTTATTGTACTTATGATGAAAAGTGACTTTCTAGACATAAAATGTCACTTTTTTCACCTTATCACACTTTATCATCAACTTTTACATTTTAATGTAAACAATGATATTTCGTAATATTTTAGGTCAGAAACATTTCATAGTACTATATGATGTGTAAATATGTGAAAAATAACAAATTGGAATAGGTAGGGCCATTGATTATATGAGTTTGTTAGAAAAACCACTTTCCTTTGCTCCTAGCGCCTTCTGAAGCGCTGTATAGCGTTTTGAGCGTATAAAGAGCACAAGTGTGTATGGGGGGACAGGATAAATGGGAACTGGTTTTCTTATTGTACTTATGATGAAAAGTGACTTTCTAGACATAAAATGTCACTTTTTTCACCTTATCG